>NW_017731917.1:625607-663473 GCF_001890085.2 Hipposideros armiger | reverse complement strand
CAAGTTGCTGTCCTTTTGTTCTTCAGTCTAGTTGTGGAGGGGGCAGTGTCACTGACCCTCATATGTGGGATCCGAACCGGGGCCCTCTGGCATCCCAAGCGAGTTCTTAACCATCGCGCCACTCGGCCGGCCCTCTTACAGTTCTTTAAGGATATATTTGGGTCCCAGGAAGCTGGGATAGTAGAACTTGCCTCTCTGTGTATCATCTCTGTATTTTTGTGTTTCTGTAGAGACTTACATCATCCATGTCTTGTTGGGCTTATAATGTTAATTCCTTGCATCATTTGAAAATGTGCCCTTCACTTCATCATGTAGAATGGTGTCATTTTGGTATGATCTAGTTTTCCTTTCAGGATCTCAGATTTCAACATCATGGGTTTGTTAACCTGTGATTTCTTTGAGGGAGTTTCCTTCTCCTTGAGTTCCATTTTTATTGGCATGACTTGCTTAACACGAAAAATAGAACTCCAAACTGCCCAACATTGCACTGGTTACCGGTGATGAGAAACCACCATTTTTTCCCAATGAAGCTCCTTGCAAAAGCAGAGTATCTGTAACAAAGAGAAAACAGCACTTAACACTCACCGGCAGGGTGAATTCAGAAGAGACCGGCACCCCCTCTACCCACCCTACCCCCCACTCAGTCCTTTAGAGCGCCTGGAAGAACAAAAGGCAATTCACATCGCAGAATATTTCTTCTGTCACCACGGCACCAAACTATTAAAAATAAAACTGTCCCTCAAGGCAAAACATTTCATTTATTTTCCTTTGAATGAGTAACTTGTTTATTAAGATGAACTAAGTGGCTAAGTCTAGATTGTACGCAGGCAAGAAAAATTGATTTATTGCAGCCTTTTCGGAAAGTGTGCTTTATGTGCTCTGGAGTCCTCGTTGGATTTTCAATGAAGGAGAACGCATTTAGTCAGACGAGGAGCTGCTCCTTCTGGAAATTGGCATAAGCTGGGTCTGCAGTGTGTGATGTAGCACTTGACCTTCGCTCTTTAGCAGATTGGTTTTTTTGGTCTAAGCCAGGATGTTGAAAGATTTAGCTAGGTTTCGTGATCTTCAGGGAAGACTATATTTCTGCTTCGACTGGAACTATAGTGTTTTTTTTTTTAAACTGTTAAATGTGAAAATGTTTCACTTTGGCCTTTGTTCATATTTGAGACCATAGATCACCGTATCTATCCATCATGGTTCTGAGAGAGCTGGGGCTTCCTTGTATCCTGACCCAGGCAGAGGCATTCCCGCCCGGGGGAAAGGATGTCTGTCTCAATAGGGAGGGTCCCCCATTGCTGTCTGCTCATCTGGGGACAGAGATGTGATATCTATTTTTCCTCTGATTGAGGCCCCATTTGCTCTAAACTGATGGAACTTGAAAATGGTTAAAAAAACCCCCCCAAAACCTGCACCCAATTTGGCAACAAAATGTGGGAACCTTGTGTTGAGGAGAGATGTTTTAGTTCTGACATTTTTTTCCCTTTAAAATTTGGATCATTCTTACCCTCTTCTTTAGTTGTCATTGTTTTAACATTGCAACACACGTTATTTCTTTTTTAAATTATTTTTTATTTTTATTATTTCTTTTTACACACATATTATTTCTGATCGGTAATCTCGGAATACCCCATTGGACTCCCAAGAACGTGAAGGGTAGCCTGGTAAAGGTTGTTAACTCCGTTTTTCAGATGAGGAAACTGATGCTCAGAGTGGCTTTGTGACTTGCCCGAGGACACACAGCGGTAGTAGCTATCAGTAATTGCACTTCTTCCTATCTCACCTGGTCCTCACCACCCTGCCAATTAGGTTTGAATAGCACCCCGGTTTTACAGATGAGGGCCAGAAGCACAGGGAGAATAATGAGTTGCTCAAGTTTAACCGGCTGGTGGCAGAACTGGGACTTAGTCAGCATTCTTTCCAAAATCCCACTTTGGTGACATGATATTTGGCCATTTTGATTTGTCGCTTTTGCACGGTGCCTCTGAAAGAGCCCACCTGCGGTTCAGTATGCATATATCCTGTGCAGCAGTCAGAGGTCAGAGGCCATGGCTGGGACCCCGGAACTCAGGCTGTGAGTCCCAGGGGGTCCAGATTTCTGTCTGTGTGCTAGTGTCACCTGAGTAGGGAAATCAGGCCCTGCGGGGGCAGACCATACCCTTGGCTTCTTAGTGGGGTGCATTACGGTCACCTCAGCTGATGAGGTGGCATCCCCTTGGTCTGGTTTGCAGGAGGTGAGCAGGTGCAGGATCAGCAGCTGTCACCCCAGGAGCTCAGGTGAAAACAGAAAGGACTCCATGGCTCTTTCTGCTCCCTGCTTACCTTTCTCCACATCTGAGCTTGGATAACAGAAGAGGGTGAGTGAGAAAGAACAGGACGGTATTGTGCATGGGGTCTGATGGCTTTCCCATGGTCCGCCGGGAGATCTGAATATTGACTGTGGACAAACAAGATTGGGGCTCCTCCTTTGACCCCGTTTCCAGCTTGGGGTGACCCCAGAATTGCCACAGATGGGGACACCTGGGAATGGACAGTTTCATCTGCATTTCACATGTGCATTTAGCTCAGAATTTTAATAAATATACATTGTGCCTTGCCCTGCTGGGGTGGGGTTATATTTCCAAACCTGTGAATTAACAAATAGGATGAGCCTTTTTAAGGGGGAGCTTGGGGCAGAAGGAACCACTAAATTGGCTGGTAACTGAGGTTGTTTGCATGTCTTGATAAGCTCCTCTCTGCCAGACCTGGAACCCTTTTCCTGGTTCCTGCTGGCGTTTCTGACTTCATCGTGGTTTGGTTTGTAGGGGTCCTTCTGAGACCACGTGTGCCAGGAGGGAGCACTCTGCACCCACACTGTTTCCTGGGCAGATAGCCTTTCCTGAGAGTCACGCGCGTCCCATTCGGACCTTGGGTTTCTTCTTTATGTCTGTCTGAGAGGTGAAGACTTTGTCCCTGCAGGAGGCATTAAACACCTGCTTATATTAGAAACTAAAGTGCTAGCTCCCCTTTTCCAAGCAGAGTTGGGGGCAGGAGAGAGAGCAGTGACTCCTCAGCCAGACCTGAGCCTACCCATCTAGGTCTCAGAGGGCTTTTGGGGTTTGGGTCAGACTCCACCTTCTTTTACTCCTCAGAACAGTTCTGAACAGCCCGAGCTCTGGTGTCCTTCATCATTAGCCTTTGTAGGGGGCTTTATGGAGGGTGAGACACCAACAGGACCGCCGGCCCTCAGAAGGGCCCTTGCCAGGGTCTTCCTGGGAGCTTCTGGCGTTTCTCTCAGCAGCACGTTGTCCAGTTCGCACTGAAGACCGGTGGGGAAGTTGGGGGGTGTGGGAACCGAAGGTAAGAGAATAGGGCGGTGTTTTCCTCCTTGAGAATTACTTGTCTTCCCCTTGACAGTGTAGATGAACAGTAATCATCACCACCAGCATTAAGTCGCCCTGACCTCTTTCACGGACAGTCACATTGAATTCTCACAGTAACCCTGTGGGGTTTTCAGGTGAGAATGATTATTACTGGCGCCATTTTTCACAGCTGCAGGAACCGAGGCTCAGAGAGGTTAAGGGACCAAAGGATCAGAGTGTAGGGTCCACTGTCTTCGTATCATCCGCTCCTTCCATTTCTCCTCTAGCTGTGGGTGCAGGAAGCCTCATCCCCCAGCTCGACAGGTAATTCCATTGTTTTGGAGTGAGAGTGGTGGGTGGTAAGGAACCGGGTGTAAAATCTCAGAGCAGCTGGTCATCTGCTGAGACGGAGAGCATCCCTCACTAGTCAGCATCCCGAAGGAATAAGACTGTGACTGTGTCGTGTTCCAATAGTGTGTGTGTGTGTGTGTGTGTGTGTGTGTGTGTGTATGTGTGTGTGTGTGTGGTATGGGCTGTGGGCGAGGTTGAGATATGTCCTTTGAGGCATAAAATACTGTCTCTTGCAAAAAGAGGTTGAGATTTTGCAGCTGGTTTTCTTTAACTACCAGTAACACCAGCATTGTTTCAGAAAGCCACAGGATTTCCAAACACAATGGAAATTCCAAGAGGGTAGGTTGTGGGTTTTGGGGACTGGGGTGGGTGTGGACAGGCTTGGGGAGGGAGTTCTGCAGCCTGAGCTGTTTTGTCCTTCCCGGGGAATGAATTTCACATGGCTTCAGTGTCCTTAACTTCGTCTTCAGGACGCTCAAGTTTAAGCCTGGGAAAGAAGGGGATCAGGGAGGCGCGGGCTCCAGGGACTAGCAGTGGCCATAAAAACCCGAACATCAGCCCAGGACAGCCCCATTTGGCGTGACTTTTAATGATTGCCTTCCCATCAGCTGGCGTCTGGGGAGGCACATGGTCTCCGTTAAACTGCAGAGTGGCATTTGTATAAATAAGTTGGCTAATGGGAAATTAATTTTTTTCTCTCCCATCTTAAAAAATGTGCAGTCTGTTCCCAAATATTTTCAAAATTGCAGCAACAGTAACAGCAAACAGGCAGCTAATGTCGCCACCAAGACGTCTGGGGTCAAACCAAAGAAAGAAAGGGAGGAAAGGAACAAAACCAACAACAGCCTCCTTGGAAATAGTTTCCATGCTCCCGAAAGCACCCAGGGGTCAGAGGTGGCCGGCTTTCTCTGAAGTTTGAAGAGAAACAAAACAATTTTGTCCTGCTCCTCTTCTCTTACTACTCCTGCTTTCCGCTTTGCATTTGAATTCAACTTTTCACTTGAAAAACTCCCAACGACCTTACCAAACAGCTCAGTGTTGGGAGAGTCAGTTCTGGGGTTTGAAGTAACATCTTAAAAATGCCCTTTTCATCCTTTGAAGTCCCTGGGTTCTAGGTCTGGCTGTTCTGTCAGCTAATTGGAATGTCTGTTGGCGTGGTCAGATGTGTGTTGCGTACGTGAAGAACTTTGGTGCAAGGTAGAACGTTGTGAAGGCTGTGGGAGCTCAAAGAAGGTGCATAGTAACGCTTCCAAGCTGTGAAGAGTATAATTCTTGAGAATATGCTTAGTTCGCTCATCTGTGTAGGAGATGCATATTGTAATGGTTAAGAAATCTTACACGCCAACTTAGCGAGGGGAGAAAGAATCTCTGGAATGAACAACGCCAGATACCCACATATACTCTGGAGGGATTAGATGATTAATTGTAGAAAATGAAACTCTGAAAGGACTAGAAGAAAATAGAGGTGAATTTTTACTTGAGCTCAGAGTGGGGAAGCCTTATCTAAATATGACAGCAAGGGAAGCAAAATCAGTGAGCAAAACTGATAGACTGAGGTACAAATTACATAGACAAGCATGTTCGTAGCATCGTTACAGCAGAGTCTTGAAACAACCCAAATGTCCATTGAGAGGAGAATGGACAACTATAGAATTTTTCACACAGTGGAATTTTTGTGAACAACTGCCCAAATTAATCGCTACAATGACATGCAAAAATATGTATAAATCTTAACAGTGTAATATTAAGTGCAAAAAAGATTAACTTATAACACAATACCATTTTAACATTATTTATTTATTTTAAAATGAAGGTATCATTGACATATAACATTATATTAGTTTCAGGCATACAACAAAATGATAGCATTTTAACCCAAATTTTAATATGCAAAATTGGAAACATTAAAGTTGAAAGAGTTTTACAGTGAGCATCTGCATTCTCGCCATTTAGTTTATACCATTAACATTTTACTATATTTGCTCTATCCCATATCCTTCCCTTTAATCCAGTGGTTCTCACCTGGGGGTGATTTTCGCCTCTCAGGGAACATTGGACAATGTCTGGAGGCATTTTTGGTTGTCACAACTAGAGTGCTACTGGCATCTAGGGGGTACAACACCCTCCATTGCACAGGACAGGCCCCACAACAAGGAATTATCCAGCCCCCAATTTCAGTCGTGCTGAGGCTGAGGAACTCTGCATTAATTTATCTTATTTTCTGATGCATTTCCGAGAAAGTTGGACCCACCCTACAGAACTTTATCACGGCCTCCGAAAGTCCTCTTGTGGTCCCTCCCCAGTCAGACCCCTCAAAGCCCCCCATCCCCACCAAGGCAACCACATTTTTGATTTTTTTCCACCATAGATTACTTTTGTGTGTTTCAGAATTGCATATCAATGGAATAAAACATAACACCCTTCTGGGTGAGACTTCTTTCAGGTACGTGGCACCGCGATCCTTCCCAAAGTGTGTTTTGTGGACCTCTGGGAGTATCCAAAGCCCTCTCGAGATGTCACAATTTCCTAATAATACTGAGGCTTTTTCTCACCTTTTACACCATGTTGACCTTGACACTCATGGTGCAAAGGCAGTGGTAGGTAAAACTGTTGGTGCCTGAGCATGAATTGAAGCAGTGGCACCAATCCATACATGGTCATTGTGTCCTTCACCTCACACCTGTAGCAAAGGAAGCCAGTGTTACTTAAGAATGCTCCTGATGAGGCGGTAAAGACTATTAGTCTTATTAAATCTTGGCCCATGCATATGTGTCCTTTTAATATGCTGTGTGAAGGAATGGAGGTACACATGAGGTACTGCCACTGCATACCTCAGGGCCGTGACTGTCTCCGGGAAAGGCATGCGTGCAGTTGTTCGAGTTGCAAGCTGCACTGGCTGCCTTTTTGATAGAACGCCATTTTTACTTGGAAGAACAAATGACAGACAAATTGTGGTTATTTAGACTCGCGTTTGTGGCAGGTAGAGTGGACCTGTCCCTTGAAAGGAAATAACTGCCAGTATTTGTTGCTATTGATAAAACTTAAACTTGCAAATGAATATTAGAATTTTGGAAACTTGTGTCATCATGAGCTTGAGAGCATTCCAATATCTAAAGGCTTTTCTGATGAGATTGGTGGTGATTTTCACAAGTGTGATTTTTAAAATATTGTATAAATGACATGCATCAACATTTGGAAATTCTGCATAATTCAGTGAATCATTATTTTCCAAATGACCTATGTATGCTGTCACATCGTACGTGGGGTAAACATTCCACTCCAAATGTAAATAGACCACTGGATTTCCATGTAACAGAGTACGAAAAGTTTATTGATATGGTTTCAGGTTCCACATCGCAACTAAGCTTTAAGAAACTACCACCTGTGAAGTTTTGGTTTGTAGCAAAGATGAATAGCCATAATTACCTGAAAAGACTACTAAAATACCCCTCCATTTTCCCATACATTTCTGTGTGAGGCTGAATTTTCTTTATATGTATTAACCACAAAAAATGATCACAACAGATTGAATGAAGAAGATAGGCAATCTGACCTATATTCTATTAAGCCAAACATTAAAGAGATTTGCAAAAATGTAAAAAAAAAAAAAAAAAAGCCCGTTTTTTGTTTGTTTTTTTTTTTGGCTTGGGAAAATATAGTTCTTTTTCTCAGAAATATGTTAATTTGTAATATCTTTATTTTATTGTATTTAAATGAATTAATACGTTTTTGGAATTTCCTTATTTTAATTTCTATTACTATAAAATAAAACCTACACAAACAAAAGCTTTTGAATGTCCTCAATACTTCCGAGTGCAAAGCGGCCCGGAGACCAGGAACTGTGAGTATCACTGACTCTGGAATACACTTAGGAGGTACCATCTTACTGGATCAGTAGTTTATTCCTTTTTATTGTGAGTTGTACTCCATTGTATGGATACACCAAAGCTTGCTTACTCGCCTATTGATAGACATCTGGCTCATTCCAGATTTGGGCGATTATGAAAAAAGCTGGCATGTTCATTCTTGTACAGATCTTTCTTTGAACATGTTTTTATTTCTCTGGGGTAAATACCTAGGCGTTGAGTTGGACTCATCATAGTGTAGGTGTATATATTTATTGTGCAAGAAACTTCCAGATGGTTTTCCAAAGTAGTTTCCCATTTTACATCCCCACTACAATGTAACAGCCTTTTTATAAGGTTAGAACAGCACATCACTCTCCCTCTCTCTCTCTCTCTCTCTCACACACACACACACATGCACACACACAAGTTCAGCATTCATATAGATGAAATAACACTATATCAAGAGGAGCGCAAGGGAGGGCTGAGCACAGGAGTCAAGACGACCGTGATCTTGGAAGGGAAGCAGTGAGAGGGAATGGGGAGGACAGCATTGCTAGATGGAAGGCACTGGAAAGCTCAGGTGAAGCACTGTTTTATAAAACAAGGAATACCAGCCAGGGAGACGCTTTCCAATAGAAAAACCACTTCCCAGAATATCGGTACCTGTGGCAGCAACATGGCCACAGGCTGTGTTTTACTATCCAGTCTCTGTGTCCCGTCTTAGGAGGCTTCCGGTTTCTACAAGGAGCAGTGAAAGACCTTTTGCAGGAGGGCTAATGGAGAAAACGTGC
Organism: Hipposideros armiger; assembly: GCF_001890085.2. Classification (NCBI taxonomy): domain Eukaryota; kingdom Metazoa; phylum Chordata; class Mammalia; order Chiroptera; family Hipposideridae; genus Hipposideros; species Hipposideros armiger. The sequence continues at coordinate 655,145 of NW_017731917.1, read as the reverse complement.
TTCTGCTGCTTACGTGGCTGCGTCAGAGAGGACAGAGGCTGTTGCTCTCGCCAGTTAATAATTCCCACTGGAGCCGACAACCACTTTTCTGTTGGGCTTCCCTCACCCACTTGAATCCTGGCTGCCCTTGCTGGGATTCTCCCCATAGCTTCCAAGTCCTGTGCAGGTGGCTTGAGGCCAGAGAGAAGCCTCACTTAACTATGATCAGAGACCCCGCGCCCTCCGCGGCCTGTAAGGGAGAGGATTTAAGCCGGAGTTTACTCATCCTTAGCAAAATACAACTATCGTTTATTATTATTATCATTATCATTATTATTATTATTATTTTAGGACTTGGGATAAAAAGACCCATAAAAATTAAAGTATAAAACAGCTCTTACTGAACAAACATTATGCTGATTTATTTGTGAGTGAAATCTGAACCATATGGACTCGTTTTTCTTAAAACGTGAGAGGGGTTCAGGATTAAGGAAACAGTCACTTGGCGAATTTGTTTTATGTTTCATTGAACACGCTGTGTTAAAGAAAATAGAGCAAGGGTGCTCAGTAGCCTCAGAAACTCTGAGTGCTTACTGCGTGCAGGAAATTGCGCGCAGTGATTTGTAGCCATTATCTCACTGAAACCTCACCACAACTCTAGCCCACCGCACAGTCCCCACCAGGCAACAATAGCACTGAGCTTGGGCCCTTTTTACCTGTAGGAAATGTGGGCGAGACGGGGAAGCTCTATACCCAGGCTTTATGACAGCTATTCCTTCTAAAATGCCCTGTGAAAGAGATGGACCTGAAAGCAGGGACTTGAACTTGTGGCCTGCAGATGAGCAGATCTCAGATTCCAGAGAGCCAGCTGCCCACTCTCTTTAACACGCTCCGAGAGCACCGTCTTCCTGACCATCAGGGGGCGCATTTTCTCTCTTGGCCACGCTTGCCTGGGAAGCTCAGCCCGCTGTATTCATGTATTCATGGGGTGTGTGCATCAACCTGAGTTTTGGAAAGAAAGGGTAATGCTGAGTCAAGTGCTGCCCGTAACTATCATGATGATGTCATTCTCATTCATGGGTTAAGGCTTCCAGTTTGCCCCAAGAAACCTCGGAGGACCTGTCCTCTGCCCATAAAGGTGGCCCAGGTAAAGCCAGCCTGTTGGTTTCTGCTGTCCTTTAAGAACCCTCACAGACATCCCGTTTTGTGTCACTGGTTGGCCAGGTGGCATTTTCCAGATTCCTGAAATGCAGGCAGTTTGTTCTGAATGAACTGTAGAGAATGGTAGGCTGTAAGCTCAATCAACCCCTAGAGTGGGCCAGGCCTGTGTCCTTTTCGGACATATTCCAGGGAAATGGCCCTTTTAGTATCAGGTGACATTATTATCGAGATCCAGCAGCTGAGGGGCGTGACTTTCTGGTTGAGCTGAGCCATGGACACACACGTCAGAAAGGAAGGAAGGCTATCTCTGTGGTGGGATAAGTCACCATTTACTTACCTGTTTGGTAAAGGAAAAAAGAAAAAGAAAAGAAACAGCCCTTTTATTCCACAGCCAGAGGACTTCAAATCTGCTGAAAACTCTCTAATGTTGCTAAAATCGACAGCATAACCAAACCTTCCAAGTACAATGGCACATGGCAACAGGGTAAGCCAATGTGATAGGGAGGCCCAGCTGCCTCTTTGCACCTGGCCTGAGGCTGTGGCCTCCACTCTCCCCTCCCTCAATGCCCTCTACTCTTTCCTTCTTACCACTCGCACACGGCCCATGGATGATGGTTGTGTGTGGCTTGGAGTCCTCATGTGCAAAGCCGCTGCCTTCTCACCTGATTCCTTGCTTCACTCCAGTGTGTGGAATTTAAAATCAGTAATGGTAGGAGAACGGGATGAAATTTCAGTTAAAATTTTAGACCCATTGTTTCCCAAGCCACTAAATGTGGCCGACTTTGTTGTTTGGGCTGTTTTCCAAAATTCCTTTTGTAGTTTTTTTTGTTTGTTGTTTTTAAAATACTGTATTTATCCATGGAAACAATGACATAAAATTCTTAGATCTACCTTCCAAAGCCACCTGTACTAGAAGGGTCATATAGAATGCACCGATCGTTTATAACAGAGCCTATAGCAAGTGGGGGACACCAGAAATACGTCCCTCAGGTCCTGACTTGCCCTAGCTCCTTCTATCATCTTCAGCGGACCCTCATTCAGCGTCTTGCCAGTTCTCTTCACTGGTGCTTTTTTGTAACTGAAATCACCTTTGTATCTTGATAGTTGTAAGAAAGAGCTATCTGTAAGTCCACATCTTCTCATGTGTTCTGAAGTAAGAAACAAAGGTCAGTTTCCCCTTTTGAATTGTAAAGTTTCCTCTAGTTATAATTAGGACTAGAGGGAAGAAGAATAATAGTAATTATAGCAACAAAACTCCCATAGTTGTTGAGTGTTACTGTGTGTAGGAATTAATACTTAGTATTTCACATCTATCATCTCACTTAATACTCACAATCATGCTAGGAGATAATCGTATCACTCTCGTTTACAGTTGGGACTTAGCAAGGTTGCTGTACCCCTGGAGGTCACCCACCTAGTAGAGGTGGACCAGGGACGGAAGCCCAGGTTTGTGTGACTCCAGAACTTATTCTCCGACCACCACAGGACACTGTCTCGTAGTAGCTGGAAGGTGTTAACAAAAATAAATAAGGTTACATTCCAGCTACTATAGGGATTTATTTTACCCACACCTCTCTGACTGAATATATTGCCAAACTTCAAAACTGTCTTTTTAGGGAAGTCACAAATTCTCCTTCCCAGTGATCTTTGAAGAGCAGGATACTCTGCCTAGAGTGATATATGTACAATTCCTAAAGGGGCTACATTATGGTTTATAACTCCTGCTCGTAAGGCCCTCACTGCTTAGTAACTTTCCACAGTGAACTTCCACAGGTAAGAGCAGAGCTAGACATTAGAGGAAGATCCAGTCTGCTCACTGATGATGCACAGTAACTTTGGTCTTGCCATCCTGTTGTTCGTTAATCCGATGTATACTTACCGTGTTTGTGTTAGTTTGCTAACATTATTAGCCTCACTGTAGTCTATAAGTGATGGGCACTGTGACTATTGAAAGTGATAGTTAAAGAAAGTGTTTGATTATTCTGTCATCCAAGTGTTACTTTAGACTTTAAGTAAAGGGACTGTCACCTAAATCTAAAGTTCTATTATTGTTCGGATTTCTCTATTCAGTCTCCTGTTGGTCTGTATAAAGATCAACAGAGAGAGCAAATAAAACCATTCATAACCAACATTTATAATCCTAGCTAAAGTGTAACTAGGAGACAGAGAACACTTTAAACTTCAGTTACATGTAAGTGGGGAAATAAACATCCCAAACCAGTAAAGCCAACTCCCCAACCCCCACCAAAAAAAGAGTGCTATTTGTTGAGATACTGCCCTTTACCAATAGAAGAGGGCACTCTTGAGTTCAGTAACTTAGCCATCCAAAAGATTTTAGAAACACCTGTTCTTACTGGTTTAGGAACATCTAAGTTATTTAAGAATGATGCGAAAATGTCAAGTAACATCCTTACAATTTTATTATAAAAAGAAAACAGAAAATGAGAATAAAAACTTTCCAGTGGAAGGAAGAGAATACTCCCTCTTAAAACAACCACAAAGCAAATGAAAACCATTAACACCACCTCCGCCAGGAACTAAATATCACTGAATACGCATGTGAAGAAATGAAAGAAAGCCTCAAATAGAAATTTGAAAATCCCAGAATAGAAACAAACAAAAACCTGGAAGATGTAAAATGAGAGATTATGACACACAAGAAAGAAATTGAAGAAAAAGACAAAATCATCTCAGAAATGAAGAAGAAATTACAAGGTGTCCATGTCAATTCTACTGAAAATATAATAAAGAATATTGAGAAGAGGAGCAAAACCGGTCAAGACAACAAAAATGAGATAAGGAGGCGAAAAGATCAGAGAGAAAGTGATATATAGAAGGTAGGTAAAGAAGATCCAACACACAAATAATTGAAGAAGGAAAAGCAGATCAATGGAATAAAAGTAACTTAAAATTATAACCAAGGAACACTTTCTAGAAAATATTTAAAGTTTAACTATATCTACATATTTAAAGTTTATATATGTGTCTTGGAAAATTGACCCAGAATAGTTAAATTCTAGACATATCATAATAAACTTAAAGGTTAAAGATGATAAAGAAGGAGGGGAAGAGATGGAGAAAGATGATGATGGGGAGGAAAACAGCTCTCTGGTCTCCAGGCAAAAATACCAAGCCACTTAAAAAAGGAAGGAAATTAGGTTGGTATCAGACTTGTCCACCGCTACATGCAAAGCATGACAACAACATGACAGCATTTTCAAGAAGCTTGAAGAAAGTGTGAGCTAAGGATTTTATATCCAGTTCATCTGTCCTTTAAGTATCAAGGTTATAGAAAAAAGTTTTAACCATACAGGAACTCGGGGAATACTATATTTAACCGTACCTTCCCTGAAGAATACACTAGAGGATTGGCGTCACTCAACTAAAAACTAACTGGAGACATTTGGCAAAATAACTGGTGATTTGAACAAAACAAGTCGCAAAGCTACTTTGAAAGAGGACCTCAGGTTTCTGAGATTAAATGGATGTGTTCATTCATAAGATCCTTGCTAAGCACGTTTCGTTTGAATAATAAAATAATGCGCCAGGTTGGAAGGTTTTCACCAAATCCAGAATCTCTGCAGAGAGATTAGGACATGGCTTTTGAGGTTCTGGGAGCCAAACATGAAGCAGGAGGGGGAGGAAGTGGACATAATTAATGAAGCTTTCAAAAGACCTGAAGCAGTCACTACAGGTGGGACTCATGGAAGAGTTTTCTAGAATGAGAAAAAGTTTTGAATTTGGTAACATTTTAGTGAGAGAAGGCACCCAATTACATCTGAGTTTGCAGAGCTTTCAAACATCACATATTTTATGGTATTAAGGAGATAAAAGTCCTTAATTATAATTAGTTGTGTATATTATGGAGAAAATCTATGCATACTATTACCCACTTTTGTTACCTAACCTAGAAATGGCGGCAAATTCATGCTTCTCTTTTCCTCCTGAACCATGTTGCACATTAATGGTTGACCTTGGCAATGGGTCTCTTTTTCAGGAGCCTCAGTGAAGCCTCAGAACTTTGCTCCACCAAGTGGCCCTCATCATTCTTACCTGCATTTTCTTATGAGCTCAGATGTATTTGCTATCCCTGCCCTCAATGTAGGTCTGTGGTTTGATTACTCAGCATCTTCATCTCGCTTGTGGCCGCTAACGCGATTAGAGAACGCTGTCTCAGCAAGCACTTAGTAGCTGCTTAGTAAATGTGAAGCACCGTTTTAGGCACCGGACGTAACAAAATGATGAGGACACGTTCCCGTCCTCCAGGAGGTTCCCAGAGCCCGGGAGGAAAGGAATGATTCTGTAGAACTTGCCTTACAACTGTGTTACTCTTAAGCTACCTTAAGCATTGCGGTGGGTATGAAATATTCCACTTTGTAGAAAAATTGTGGACTCATATTGATTTCTAGTTTTAGGCACGCCAAAACGTGGTGCCCAATTTCTCAAATAAAGTGAATTTCCTTGCCCTCTTTCTATAATAATACCTTGTTACTTAAATTGTGGTCTGAGGACCAGTGGCTTGACATCCATCATCTGGGGGCTGAACAATGTGGAGGGCAGAGCCCCAGGCCCTACACCACACCTAGTGAAACAGAATCGGCATGTTATTGAGATGCCCAGGGGGTTCATACATACATTAAACTTTGAGAAACACGGTGGTGTGTGTTCAGCGAGAGCAAAATCCATTATTGCCGTCTGCCACTTTTCATTCTCCTCAGCCATGCTTTGTTTTCGTCTCCTCCTAACCAATCACAGACACATGCTCCAAGTATCGGTTTCTCTCTTTGCCGTAGTTTTGTTACATGTAGGACGGAGATACTGTTATAAAATCTCAGTCCTGTCAGTATCTGTCTTGTAGGATGGCTGTGAGGATTTGCTGAGGTAAGGTGTGTGTGCTGCTTAGTATAGTGTCTGGCTCAATAAATACATGTTACTTTAATGGAAAACTGGGCACATAAAAATAGCCTTTCAGGACCCTAACTTGTTCCTCAGTGGGGGAACTTTGGAACCTTCTAGCTGTTGAGCTCTTGCTTGATGCTTTGAGGTAAACGCCCAATAATATGGTATCTGAAGCACCCGTGCAGGGCTGGGTGGAATCCACACTTTCACTTACATTCACACGCTCACACGCACATGCACACGCACACATGTCACATGTGCCCAAGGTCACAGCCCCCAGTGAGCTGGGGCGTGGAGCTCTGCCTTCTCAAACGCTCCGTGGAGACCTCCCAGGTCCCAGGGCTACCTCGCTGCGCCCACTTGTTTCTAGGGGCTAGAGCGCCAGGCAGGGGAGATTTTCTAGTGCATCGCGGGTTGTGGTGAGAGGCAGTGTTTCCTGGGCCACGCGTGTGGGCAGGCCTGGGTTGGGGACAGGCCAACACTCTGGCGCCCCAGTTGGCAGGTTGAAGGTCTTCTTTTGGTGGGCTTGCGAGGCAAATAGGGAAAGTGGGGAGAGGGCTCTGATTTATTCAGCTGGGACCTGCCCTGGTTTGACAGAAAGCTTCTGACTCACAAGAGCTCAGCAGGGGGGCTTCTTTCCCAGGCCCTGCGACACCAGCCTGCTGTTAAGTGTTTCTAAGAGAATAAAAGCCTGTTGTGTTGAAATGCAGGGCCCCTCACCAACCGGGTGGGCCCCTTATCCAATCTGTCAGACACCCAGTGGCACTCAGGCTGGCTCTGCGGGAGGTCGCGTGGCCTCTCTGTCTTTCAGAAGTTAGGGTCTTCCTGAAGAGAGAGATCTACTTCCCCACATTCTGTGGGTGAAATAGCTGCTATCTCTTTGGTGTCCCTCCTCTGCCCCCCTACACTGCCCGTGGCAGGGAGGGGGCCCCACTGTACCTTTCTTGGCAGGGTTGATGTGTTCAGAGCAATTGAGTGGCTTCCTGTTGTGATATTTGAAATAGAGAGAACTGGAGTACAGTAGAAAGATCATCCAGTAGTCACCATGCGGAATGGGAACCATGTGTGCAGTTTAAAGGCATGTAAGTGAAATACAGGGTTTGTCACTTGGGTAGGCTTTGGAGCGGTTACGAAAATGCTTATCTCCTTCCCCAAATCCCACCACTACAAGCTGCTTGCACACACTGTATAATTGGTTTTGCTGGGCAAGGTGTGAATAGGTAAGGAAGTGAACCATGTAAGTGCTGACTTCATAGTTTGGGTCCATCATTTACCAGCTGTGGGCGTTGGGGCAAATTAGTTTTAACCCCATTCAGCCTCAAGTTTTTCTGACTGTAAAACAGGAATGAGATGTTACCTACATCATGGGCTTGTAGTGAAATGAAAGGATATTGAATATGAAGTAGCTTAGCACATGCCTGGGATATAACTAGCACTCAATAAATATTATAATCGTTAACATGTGAACTGTAGGATTTGTCATTTGAAAGAACCTTGAAACAATTCCTTTATAAATCTACTAGGGGAGCCCCCAAAATGTATACAAGTGGACACTTTGGTCAACGTTGCTCAAGCAGTAATTTGCTGTATCAGAAGTGTCTGGACGCTGATGGTAATTATTGGGCTGTCAGAAAAGTCATGATGTATTTTTTCTATGTTTTTCGTTGCAAAAATGGGTCATGACTTTTCCAACAACCCAATACTTTGAGCACCTCTTATAATTGCAGAAGTCAAATGTGACTTGTATTCATCTTTTGTTGTCAGTATATATCGAGTATTACAATTTTAATACAGTTTTCCTTTCTTAAAATGTGTATACTTTTTTTTGGCACCCTCTGTATATGTTGACAATCAGCTCTGAATTAAATTTGTTTTATAAATTAGGGGTTTGGTGTAGTGAGTTATCTTAAAGAGTCTTGCTTTGTATAATGCGTGATACTTGGGTTTTTCTTTTCCTTTCTTATTTTTGGTAAAATAAAAATCTAAACCTAAAAACACTAGAGGGTAGAAGTGAAAGTACAGAACCCTAGAACGGTCGAGTTGGAGGAGGCAACACCGAGGCTACTTGGCTGTGAGCCCATGAGGGCAGGGGCTCACAGCACATGGTCGGTGCCTGCTGACTATGTGTTCCTTGAATAAATGCATGAGATCACACAGCTCAGCATTCCCGTTTCACAGATGGAGAAATGGGGTACAGAGCAGTGAAGTGACTTGCCCAGTATTACTTAAGGCAGAGGTAGCACCGGGGCCTCTGCTCCATGCTGACGATCACAGATGCTTCTGTGGCTCACACAGCAGTAGCGTTCCTCTGAAATGAAGATCGTGACATCTTAAGTGACACACTGGTTAGAAGCTTATCTATCTCCCTCCCCCGTCTCTTCGTCCCCCTCTTTCTTCCTTCCAAGCCATTGCCCCAGCAGCGTGCTTTGCCAATACCAGGACTTGGACAAGGACAGATGTGGCGCATAGGTCTCTCTGATACCATGCGCCTCTGAAGCCTGTCTTTGGGGCCAAGCCGGTAGGTGTTTAACGTCCTTTCTTTATGGACGGATGGCACATTCCTGTTTCTCTGTTAGCAGGTCTGCTCTCCTGCCGCCAATTTCAAGGTGCCATTGGCTCCTTTAGACCATCTGGATGGAGTTTTCATTACAGGGAAGGTTCTACTCCAGCATCCAGGAAGCCTTGGGTGGGTGACGGTGCCAGTGACCCCTCTGTCATGGTGAAGCTTGGGGAGTCTGTGCCCTAGTGAATGGTGCTGCTGCAGCTGGGGCCCCGGGGCCCAGAATCATCACAGCAGAAAAGCCTCATGGGACCTCCCAGGTCACTCCTTTCAGCTTTTTGGAAGCCAACACATTTTCTCCCATTTTTTGCTGGCAAATCTGTCTTTCAAACACGGTGCTTTGCTTTGGATTATTCCAGGGGATCTGCAAATTTCTGTGCAAACAGGAAAATCATTATTTGAAAGCCACAAAAACACTTGTCTTTTTAAATATACAAGTCATAGAGAGCAATTTTTAAACTGGGATGAAGGACAGATTTTTAAAATGTACAATATATTGCTTATTGACACATTGTAAAATACTAAAAATGAGTTGCTAGAAACATGAAATAAAAAAACCTAAAGACATATAAAATATAAGGCCCGATTTTTTTTTTAATGATTGGAAATAACATATATGTTTCACATTCAAATTGCTGCAAATAATTCTAAATGCTTACTCGTATCTAGTCTTATCTCTGGGCCTCAGTATACTATCTGCGGACTTGACTTTGAGTAGCCCTTAATATGGAGATATGGCTTCTTATCTCAAAGTTTGTTTTCTACCGCTTACTAAAAGGCTTTTACTTTCCCACTTCTCTTTCCCCCTCCCAATCCATCGATATTACTCTCTAATCTTAGAATGACCTGTGTAACCTGGAAGCCCTTAGAGACGATGGAGTGTGTGTAGGAGTCCAAAATGTGGCCGCTTCTGGCTGCAGTTCGTGATATCCCCACTGAGAATGAATCCCTGTTCTTCTTTCATCGATGCAGGTATTTAGCTCAAATCCCACAGAAAACAATGCTATTATTGCACATAGCAAAAAAACAGCTATCAACATGAGGCCAATAAAAAGCATGAGCTCATAAAAACGGTCATCGGATTCACTTTCTAGAAGAGCTACGTTTTAGTGATTTACTAGAAAATGAACTCTTTCTTTGCACTGACTTCTCTCAAAAACTTAAAGGAAATGCTGGAATAGCTGTCTAGAACTCATTTTTGATCCATTGTTTAGGATTATGGTTAGTACAAAGATTTTCTAAATATTTTGTGCTTTTTTTCACTCCAAAGTTGTGTTTTCTGACAGTATATTTTTCCTTTGCCACCTAAAGAGCCCCTTCCTGTGACAGTCACATCCTCCCCCTTGATACCTAGGAATTATTCTGATGCCTCGTGACTTCTTGAGTCTACTTTTGCAGCTTCCTTTACCACGTTTTCTTATCCCCCCCCCACCCCCACCACCGGGAGAAGGAAAGCATGGTGTCATCATTGTAACTTGCAGAGTTGGGCTGCAACATCGCACCTCATTAGTAGGTCCCTGGGCTGTGGCACCAACTCAGGCCACATTCCTCAGGTGACCTTCAAGGCTCTCTCCTGACCTGCCAGCCTTGGGAGGCGGTCAATTGCTCTTGAGTTTCCCATGCAAAGTATTCTCTGTGCTTTTCACTGGGGTGGGGTGGGGGGGATAGAGAGAGAGAGAGGGAGAAATTGTCAAATCATAGATTGTACATATTTTCAGCTTAACTCATTATTGCCAAATTGGTCTCTAAATTGATTGTTGCAATGGACACTCCCATCCTGCTTCTCCCTTGCCAACACTTTAAAAAAAATGAAACTTAAAATTTTTGCCAATTATATGGGTGAGAAGTGAAATGTCACTGTTTTTTTAATTAGCATTTCTCTTGATTCCTAGTGAGATTGCTCATCTTTGCACATGCTTGTTTGCCATGTAGGGTCCCCTTCTATAAACTGCCTGTTCATTTCCTTTGCCCATTTTTTCTATTAGCTGGTTGTTTTGTCCTTATGGATTTAGGGGTTGTTTACATCATAATCTTTTGTTGGTTATGCATGTAGCATGTTTCTTCACCCAGTCTGTTGTTGGTCTTTTCACTGTGTTTGAAGAGTCCTTTGTTGTACAGAAGTTTTAAATTCCATATAGTCTTTTACCCATGTTCTTCTGTGTTGTTTATGCTTTGTTTGCATGTTTTATCTAAGAAATGCTTCCCTAAATATCATCCTCTATTTCCTTCTAGCAGCCCGTTTATTTCATTATTCTGAGAAAGACATTTCAAGGTACTTTGGAGTGTGTTCTCGATAGCTATGGAAGGGCATGGTGAATATTGTCACGATATCTAGTCTACTAGAATCAGTAACGTCCATGAAAGGCTGAGCATTATGCTTTTTTAAGTCCTGTGACTGTGGACATGGCTCCACAGCTTCAGCCACAGTGGGGAAAGATTTTGGCTGTAGGCCGCTTGCCGAGTCTAGACCCTTCCTATTGTGTTGGCCGCGTCACAGAGGGAGGCAGACACAGAGAGTGAGGGGGCGTTCATGGAGGATCAAGGGCATAGCCAGAGGCCCGCCCCTCCTCTGAGTTCCCGTATAACTCCCCTCTAGTCTGAATTCTCTTCTCATACTGCTGTCTTAAGTGTTCCTTAGAACCAGACTCCAAGCTGCATGAACGTGCCTGTGAGGGATGGACACACACACACACACACACACACACGCCCCACTGTGATTTGCTTTGGGTTTGGGCGCTTCTAAACCTTCCGTTATTACTATTAGCGGTCCCTGTGTTACTATTAGAAAACCCTTCCACTACTTGGTCCAGAGAGGGGCTTCTAATGAGGTTACCTCATTCACTGCACAGGTTAGAGTAAAATCAGGATGAAGTAGCTCTCGAGAGTTTGCGGTCATCTCGGGACTGAGCTCTGTTGTTCCTTTTTACATGTTTGGTGCAAAATTCCACACAGGGAGCACAGACCCTCAGTACAATCAGAGGGCAGGCATAGTGGGTCGATGGAAGACAAGAAAGGAAGTGGACTTGTGGAGAGAGTTGACTGTTCAGCATATGGGTTCTGCGTGGTACGACTGGAAGTCTGCAGAAGCCAGAGCTGTCCGTGGCTTCATTTAGGGCCTGTCCACACTATCTGGCCTTTGTCCCTAGCTGTCCATCTGTTTGTCCATCATGGTCTCTGTACCTGAGGCTGTCTGCTGAGGATCAAACCCTTGATGGTGTGCACTGCTGTCACCCTGCAGTTGCATCCCAAGATGGGGAGTGACAGGGACAGTAGGCCTTGCTGTCTTTTCCTGATGAGGTGATGCTGGGCCAGAGCCCTGTGTCCTGGCATACGTGTCACTGGTTCTCAGGAGAGGGGAGGGCTTTGGGAAACTTAATTCACACACTGCAGTCCAGACAACAGACCACTGAAAGGTCTGTAGAGTAACTTTGTGTAGTTTTCTGGATCAGTCCTGGGTGGATTTAAGATTTATAGAAGCATAAAGGACTCGAACACGCAGCCTTGGAATTTTTGTTCTTCAGGTGTCACTGTTGAGAAGACCCCTCCCAGTGAAGTTCGCCTTTGAAACATTAGCCCAGGTCACTCAGATGCCACCTGACTCAAGGCTCTGCTCTTGAGTCAGGTGGCATCTGAGTGGCCTGAGAATCATCAGTGTTTCCAGGGATGGGTGCTGCCACAGTCTTCATCACCCTTGTCGTCTATGGCATCAGCGCAGGGCTGCTGTTTACTGGTGGGCATATGGGCGGCCACACTGGTTGTTAAAATAATCAGAACACCCCCACACGTGGTGGTTAACAGCTGCTGTCCTGAGTCCGTGTCCCCACCACCCAAGCCACCCCGTTAGGGTTTCTGGGACCTCCCCACAACAAGTAAATGGTTAATACCAGATACAGCTGGGGGTCTTCAGGACCCTGCTCAGGGCTCTGGCTGGTTTATATTCCAGTAGAGAGACAGACGGGCACACAGACCCTCCTCCACACCCCACGTATGGTCATTGAGGAATCCGTGTTGATGGATAGATGTCTATGCCACAGAAGTTGTTAATTCTTGCAGCTATCAAAACACCATAAAACAAAAATTGGGGCCCTTTGCTATGGTTAGTAAAGAACTTCATTGTATGCAGAGCTGTATGCAGTGTTTTAGGGAGACATTATAATAATAGATGGTGCGTGAAAAACTTGCTTGTCAGGGCAGAACACACACACGCATGCACACACACACAACTTAGAAAAGCAATGTGTCTCCACGCTGACACTGATGCAGGCAGGACACAGGTGCTGAGGGTGGGAGAATAAAGATACAGCCAGTCTGCTCCCGAGTGTGAATGATTTTCCTTCTGTGCTCCTTGCCTGCCACTGGCGCTGCACAGGATTTTGGTAAATATTTAAAAAAGTAATTGATGGGGGGTAATATCAAGCGAGTGAATTTTTAAGGCAGGATGGTTGATGGAGAGAGGAGAGAGGCGGACATTGTGGGTGAGGAGAGGGCCTGGGCGGGGGCTGGGGGTGGGGTAGCTATTGGCCAGCATGATGGTGAGCTGGGCTGGGAGGTACGTTGTGCATGGGCCCGAGGGCTGAATAGGGGCGCCAGCAGGTCCCTGAAGGCTGGACATTGGGTTTTGGATTTAATGTGAAAATCAATAAGAATGCCACAGTGAAGAGCCGTCATCCATCCCTCGTTATGGGGCAGAGCAGTTAAGAGCCACCTGTTTGGAGGCCAGAGCAGGGCAGAAGGGGCAGCCCCCACCTTATCCAGAGTTTTATTACCAGGTCCTGCAGGAAGCTTTGCCCCTTTTCCTTTCTCTCCGGGTGCCTTTCGAACTTCTCTGCACAGAGATGTCACGGCAGATGGCCACAGCGTGCCAGAGCCCACATCAGCCTGGTTCCAATGCTCAGTGTCACTGAGGGGTGGGAAGAGAAGGGAAAACCACTTCTATCAGTCACACCACCGACAGTGCCAGCACCGCTGCGCACATTCAAATGGCTTCATTATTCTTTTAACAACCTGGGTGACTCTGAGGCATACAGCGAAGATGCATTGCTTGCTCTCCCTGGGATACAAATGCTGGTGGTATCCTTTTCTACCCCAAATAACTGAGCGTATTGCTGGAGACGCTGTGACCTATTTGGGAACTCCGGTACTGGCTTGGTAGTGGAGGGACCCTCTGCAGGGGCTGCCTTCAGCGGGCTGAGAGCCAGCGGTCATCACTCAGTGACCGCAGGCCTGGCACTGTCCCGCCTGCCTCCTGGAGAGCAGACTCTTCAGCGCAGTTACTCAGATTCCTCCAGATTCTCTGGATGTTTCCATGACTGCTTTAGTCTTTCACATATGAAGATACTTATATTTGACCAAAGACTGAACTCAGGATGTGTCCTGAACTTGGGAACAACGCTTAGCAAATTCACTGGTTTTTAGTGATTATCAAAGGAACACGCCTGCTTTTGCATGCTCCACCATGGCGAACGTTGTTAGCTCCAAGAACTAAATTGCAGTGAGCTTGAAAAGTTCATGTGCGCACCCCAGCAGGAATCGGCTTAGATAGCGCCTTGTCCTCTTTTTGGTTAAACCCTCTGGTAAAAACCTCTCTTTAAGCTGATTATCCCCCACAGTCGTTCAAACTGAGCTTGATTTGTGAATTTGTTTATTTTCTCTATTCTGGGTGAGCTGTTTTGTCGATCTTTCTGACCTATCTTTTCCTATGGAAATAAAAACTATGTGACACTTCAAGGAAATCAAGTGTAAATCAGCCTGGACCCCCAGTGGAAACCAGTTGTTGGGATGTGAATTAATTTCATATGTTCTCTTCTTTTTTTTTTTTTTTAATTGAAGAAGGCTTTGTGGAGATTTTATAACTCTGGGAAACTCCTGCAGGAGTTTGATGTTTGAAATGAGAACACGGAAGGTGGTGTTGCTTTAGCTGAGTAAGATAAGAAGGCCAGAGGAGGGAAAGCAGCAGCTAAGGGCCGTCTAACATGGATGCAGCAAGAGGACTTTTCACGTCCAAACAAAACTTCTGTCTTATAGCAATGACATTTGTCAGCTCTCTGCTTTGTGGACAGAGGCTAATACAATTTAGTTTAGACCCAGAACTGATCGGGGAAGGATCACTTCATTTTGGAGTTTGTACAGGACAGGTTAGAATAATACTAACATTTGGTCTGAAGGCAACCTTAACTAGTGTGTCTATAAATTGGTACACCGAGAAACTGAAGAAATCCTATTTTTCTGCCTAATAGAAGGCCCTGTAATGATCAATGTTGAACATTATTTTCTGAATGCCTACCGATTTTTAAAATTTTGGAAATATTTCAAAATAGTTAAGTCTACAGGAAATAAAATAACATGACCCAGTAACCTTCATCCCTGTTTAGCATGTTGCCGTATCTTCCTCAGATGCATTACTTAATGTAATAAGACATTATTATCGAGGGCCCCTCACTTGCCCTTTTTTCCCTTCCATTGCCCGTCGTCCTTCCCTAGAGATAACGGAAATTAGCCTCATCTGTGTTTTCATGGAGACTTACATAGCTTCGTATGTAGGCGTAGTAACTACATAATAGCAAAGTATAATACTATGTGCTTTAAAATTATTCACCATAGTAGCATACTTTACATTAATCTTTTGAGACCGTGCTAATTTCAGTTGATAGCTTCAGGATGTATCTGCTGATTTCGTTTCTCTCACTGCTGTGAATTTTCTAATGAATGACGATCGCATGATTTATGTAGCCATTCCTTTCCTGATGGACACTGAGGTGGTTTTTACACTTTTCACTGTTTCAGGTGATGCTACAAGAAGCATCCTTGTACGAGACTTGTGTGTGTAACGCTTCACACTTACCTTGCTCACCAAACACGCCGGCTCCCAGGCTACACACGACTACAGCTTTACTAGGTGGTGCCAGATTATTCTACAAGGCGGTTTCTCCACAATTGCACCATCACTCTATGTTTTCAGACTCTGAAGATGTGTCGGTGAAATGAGGATGAAAGGGTGTTTTATTGTTTTCATTCGCATTTCCCTTTTTCGTAGTTTTATTGACCATGGGATTTTTCTCTTCTAAAAATAACCTGTTGCCTTTGCCCATTTTTCTCATTATATTACTTATCTTTTTCATATGCACTGTTGTAATTGAATTTTAGGAGTTTTGAGCATGTCTTTGTTGGTTACTGTGTCAGGTGTCCCCGAGACGCCCAAGTTCAGTGATTCCCTAGGGAGCTAGCACGACTCAGCACATAGTCATACAGCCAAGATTTATTATAGCAAAAGGTTACAAAGCAAAATTAGCAAAGGGGGAAGGTGCACGGGGTGAAGCCCAGAGGAAACCAGGTGCCAGCTTCCAAAAGGCCTCATTTACTGGAATCACACAGGGTGGCGATGTGCTTAATTCTCCCTGCACCAAATTGTGACACGTATGAAATGTTATCTACCAGAGAAGCTTATTAGAGACTCTGTGCCCAGAGGTTTTATTGGGGGCTGGTCATGAAGGCACCCTCTGTATAGCACATACCAGAATTCCAGACTCCCAGAGGAAAAGCAGATGTGGGGCATAAGTCACAGTGTTTGTGTGAACAGGTTAGGCCCAGGGAGCCACACTTAGCAGTTCCAGGAATGGTGGGAACCCTCCTGAAATCCGAGTTCTCAGATGCCAGCCGAGGGCCAACCTTGCAAGCAGACCCTTCTAAGGACGGGAGCCTCAGGCCTGCGATGTTAACTCTTCTACACAGTTATAGCCATTTCAAATATCTTCTCTTAATCTGTTTTTATATTGTCTTTTGTCATAAAGGAGTGATGTCTATTTTTTCTTCAATCCTTTATCATTTTAATGTCACGCCCCCCAAAATAAATCTTTGCCCACCCCATTCATAAAGGTAGCTCCTTTTTCTCTAATAGATTTGTATATGTTAATGAGATATGCAACAAATAGGCTGAACTCTTGTATTAAGTGTAGTACCTTGTGGAGTCGCTTGAATTTTCTGTGTAGATTAGGATATTACCTGTAATTATGGCCACCTCTTTTCAATCCTACTTATTGATTTTTCTTGTCATACTCTTTTAGTTAGGGCCCCTAAAGTATTTAAGGGAATGTGTTTATGATTTGATGATTAAATATGATGTTTGCTGTGTGATGAGGGTAGATTTTTCCTTTGTTAAAGTAGGAAGTTTTTGTCCCTGTTTGCTAATATTTTAAAATTTTTATGAATGGGAATTGAAATTTATGAAGTGCTTTTTTTTTTTACATCTATTGAGGTGATCATAGTTTTTGTCTTTAATATGTTAATGGGAAGCTACATTAAGATATTTTCTAATATTAAACTATTCTTATATTAGTTGCATTAAGGATGCTTTGGTTATTATTATTATTATTACTATTGTTAAATACACTATTTGGCTTAACTTACTAAAATTTTGTTTAGGAGTTTCACATCTCTGTTCATGAGTGAACACAACCTATAATTTTCTCTTCTTGTACCATCCTTGTCTGGTTTGGTTTCAAACTTACAGCAGCTTTGTCAAATGAAATGGGGGCATTTTCTCATTTTCTGTTCTCTGGAAGTGTTTTCATAAGGCTGGATTGATAAAATTTGGTTGAATTTGCCAAATTATTTTGACATGGGGATTGTTGTTTTGTTAGATTTTTAACCACTAATTGAATTTTTTTAAAAAGATTATAGGACAGTTCCGTTTCTCTATTCACTCTTAAATCATACACAGAATTTAAAAATTTTTTATTATACCGTGTATAGAATTTTCAGCCCTGCTTTTCCCCTTTAACATTATGGGCATTTCCTACATCATTAAATATTCATGGAGAAGATGACTTCATCACTTGAACAATGGTTTTATTTGTGATTAACTTTATTTGTAGACAGTCATGGGCTTACATGGGTAACATCCATAAGGCAGCATAACTATCTGTGTTGGGCACAGAGTAGACACACAGTAATTCCTGCCAGACATTGCACCCAGAACTAACCAGGTCCTGTAACTTTCCAGAACAAAATGCTGGAATTTCTTCATGTTTTACAGCGTGAGGATAAAGGCAATTCTATGAAAATTAACAAGGGGTGAGGGGGTGGGGCTTTCCTTTTTGCTAAAGGAAAAATAACACATTCCTTTTGAGTGATGACTCATTTTTGAAACGCATCCTGCCTGAACCGATGAGCTCATATTTCTAGGCTTGAGCAATTTCTGTTGAAAGACATTTGTAGTGATTTCTAAAAAGTGCATATAAAGATGGCAGGTTCTTAGTACTGAGGGAAGAGGAACCTGGGGAGGAAATATTTTTTTCCTTTTTGTTGATCTCAGTTCATATGATCTCAGTAGCATATGATTTTTCCTGGAGCTGTTCTTGGCCCCACATGGGG
Organism: Hipposideros armiger; assembly: GCF_001890085.2. Taxonomy (NCBI): domain Eukaryota; kingdom Metazoa; phylum Chordata; class Mammalia; order Chiroptera; family Hipposideridae; genus Hipposideros; species Hipposideros armiger. Next base: position 637,177 of record NW_017731917.1, on the reverse strand, counting down.
CCAGCGCCCTTGGCTGCAAATGCATTCTAAGAGATGCCACACGCTGGGGGCTACAAATATAACCACCTTTGGTGGATTTAGGCCATGCCTGTTTCAGGTTTGCAACTGTTGGACCCTTTGGGCGCTTGGCTTATGACATAGCAATTACATGTCTTAACAAAAACAAAACACTCTTCTCAGGTTTAAAGGTCTAAAAACTTTCCCTCCGCCTCTCCTGCCACATGCTGAAATCAGTGAAGGGCCCACATCACTGAAGCCAGAGTCCCTTGGAGGAGACGCCTCTGAAAACTCATGTTGGGTTTCCTGATTGGAGCTGTGTGAAACCCATTTAGGTTGAAATCAGAAACATGGTCAGGCTTGTAAGTTCTCTCTTTAAAGAGCCCTGGCAGGTCCTCACATACTCTTTCTCAAAAGCACTTTAGACACCCATGTCATGTGTATGTTTCCTGCTTGGTGCAATTACATAGCCTTTACAACCCACTGCCCACACTGGAGTGGGCTGCATGGCTCCATGCTGTGCAAGAACACAGGAGACAGTGCTGCCAAGCTCGCTTATAAAAAGCAGTTTGTTTTCTTTTGAGACATTCCTGTTCTGGTTAGTTTAAAAAATTTAATTCTTTAAAGCACCTGCAGATTATATATGTCAAAATCTCATGGAGCAAACCATTAAAAAAAACCCGGGGAACATGGGAAAATTCCTTTTTCCTTTTTCACAAGATGGCACCACTAAGGCTTTCTTGTCACTTTTTTTTTTTTTGCCCAGAGGAGCAATTTGTAAATGGTTAGATATGGTACTTCTTTGGTTTCGCATAACCCATTTCTTCATGGTCCTCAAAGTTAGTGAATGGTTGAAATAGTCCCTTGAGGAGTAGAGAAGTAGAAATGGGAAGCATGAAGAGATGAAATGAACCCCTTAAAGTCATTCTAAGTGAGTTTTTCTTTTTCTTTCTCTCTTGGCCCCCTGCTGCGTAAACTTCCCCCCACACCCTCTTGTACTGCGCAGTTGAGTGGATCTGGGTGTGCCCCTTACCAGTTGCGTGACCTTGAACAAGCCCTTTGGCCTCTCCTCTATGAAACCTAAGACTCCTCCCCTTCTCATGGCCAACTGAATTTATGACAGATTTGGGCCCCTAGGTCACCATTGCTGTAGGCCAGGAAAATTACCCATATTTTGGGATTTGCTGTAAAATCCTGTTTGGATTTTGTGTGTCCTGGGTCCATGAGTGTATTCACTGCATGACATGTGTTAACTGCAAACATGCAACTGACATACGTATTCTCATGACACTCCAAGGTAGGTGTCAGTGTTAAATTTGGAAGAGCCCTTTGCCTTTACCCAGCCCAACAGTCTCATCTTTCTGATGAGGGAGTCAAGGCCCAGGCTTAGCCTCTGAGGGCTCAGTGCTAAGGTGAGCCATTGTAGCCCCTTGCCTGGGCTTCTCAGCTTCTCCTACCTTCTGAGTCTTTGGTGAGTTTGCTTGACTTTGTGTAGGTCACGTGTGGAGTCACAGAGTATATCTCCCACATCCAGTGAGTACAGGGATGGGTGTCTGAAATATTGTTTCAGCTCACCTCTCAACCAGTGGGAAGAGACGCACTTTCTTTCTTTGTCTCCAAATTCTTGTCCTTCTCTAGTTGCTCTTTAGGGGACCATTGTCTGAATGGCCTTGGAGACATCACTGCAGCCGTGTCCCCAATGGCACAGGACAGGTCTAGCTATTTGTTATCCAGGCTGTGGGTCCGAGGGTTCTGTTCTTCACTCATTCCCTGAAGGCGAGTTGAGATCTGGGTTCCCAGGGACCTTGAGGTGGTTGCTCTTCTAGACTGTGCTGAGTGTTCATCTCCTTGATTTCATTGTCATTTCCTCACATTATCATCACAAGTGTTCCCTGAGTAGCCATGCACGAAGCTGAAAGACAGAACCCCGTCTCCTGGGAGGCTGGCGTCCATCCCACTGAGAGGCAGGACCAACACTTAAAAGATGAACAACTGCACTAGGGTGCCTGGGACACGTGAACCGTGAGCTTCAGGTGCCAAAGGGCCCAGGAGAGGAGTCTCAGGTCCCCTGGGGGGTTGAATGGGGCTCACTCCTGCCCCGTGATGCTCGCCAGTCTTCCTTCGCCGCTGTGGGCAAACGGTGGTGTTGGTGCTGGAGTAGGATCAAAGCTCATCCCCCACTAACCTGCGGACGTGAGCAGGTAAACAAATGGGAACCATACAACCCAGAGAGACTGAAATGCAAGTTTGTCTCACTGTGATTAGCAACTGGCCCCTGTCCAAATTCCACCTGCTCTGTGTGGAGCTGCTGTGTCTCGTTCCAACTGTCTTCTCCCAGCGTCTGACCCCGGGCCACGGGGAACAATACACTGGTGTTTGCCAAGGATAACAGCGGCAAGGCAGCAAGGCTTCAGGGCAGCAAGAAATCCGAGCAAGCAGGGCGGGCAGAGGCTACAGGGAGGACCGCTGACTCACTCTGGAAGGTTACTTAACCTGTCTCTGCGCCAGCTTCCCTGTGTGGGAACTGGCTTTGGCGTTGGCATGTTATTGATGGGCCCCCTGGCAGACAAGGAAAAAGCAAGGCTGCATTGAAATCGCAGGTGGCCCTCATTTCATGCCACAGCTCTGTGTCAATCATATTACTGCAACAGTCCTCCTGTTGCCAAACCTATGCAGCCTCAAGGGCAGGGCATGGTTGGGTGACAGAAACAGTAATAGATCAGGAGATATGAGATCCTAAGCTCCGCCACTAGCCGGGTGAGTTTGGGGAAGTTGCATAGCTCTCCTGGGCCTCACACTCTGCTTATCCCTAAAAGAAAAGTGCTGGTGTAGGTGGTTTCTTGAGGACTTTCTCAGCTCAGGACTTCTAGTTTGTGTGTCCACCCTGTTGGTGTGTAGTGCTAATCAGTGCCTGCCCAGCTGATGGGACCTGAGGAGTAGAAAAGACGATGCATGCCCTCCAGTGGCACCTCTCCCTGGCCCCACTGGGCTGCCATGCGTTTCTTCCTGTTGGACAAGGCCTGGGCCCCGTCACTAAAATGCACAAGTGTTAGTAGGCAGGGGAGCAGGTGGGGTCAGTTCCGATGAACGTAAGCAGCCTGTCTGGATTGTAGAGAATAAGGCTTCGGCAGCGAGCACATCAAGACCGAAGGGTGGATGGAAAGCCCCTGGGCTTTCACTGAACCTGGACATGATGTGCAAACGTCATCTCCCGAGAACCTGGTGATAAATCTCTCATAATGTTAAGAAGGACTGTACAATGTTGGTAAGAACTGGAAAAAGGATCTGTTTAAAAAGGATGAGATTTCTCTATTGCGTTTTCTTGAAGTGCAACACTGCTGGGATTCATTCAGCATGATGGGATTGGATGCTGTTTATTTGCTGTCTGATGGGTGAAGGGACGTACCTCCTGCTGCTGTTTGGGTGGGGTGGGGTGGGGGGAGGGAAGTGCATGACGAATAGGTGAGAAGATGAAATAAAGGAGGCTTGATGGAGCTGACTTGCAGGATTGGCCCCTGCTGGTGGGCTCTTTGCCTGCCCCATGGAGTTCGGTTGAAGCTCGGCCTATAGAATCAGGGCACCATGCAAGATGACCTATCAGTATGAGGCATTCCTGATGCTTTCTGTCACTGAAGGACATACTGGAATTCAGGCCACTGCAGGGATGGGGTGTGGAGTGTGGCTAGCGGCCATGGCAGGTGCTTGGAGGTTTATCTCAGCTTTTATGCCAGCTGACTGTGTGGCCCAAGGCAGGTCACTGAGCTTCTCCGGGATTTAGGTGAGAAAGGAAATGAGTCTTAATCATCTCTGTGACCCTATGTTCTGGGCCTGGGTGGGGTAAGTGGTCAACCTAAATAAACACAGACCCAAGCCAAGCCCCCAGACACACACACACACACACACACACACACACACACACACACACACACACACATATATACATATGTTTACTAGGGGTGCCAAAAAAACGTATACAAGTTGTCACTTTGATCAATGTTGCTCAAGCAGTAGTTCGCCATAATCAGAAGTGTCTGGACACTGATGGTAACCACTTTGAGCACCTCTTGTAACTGCAGAAGTCAAACGTGACTTGTATTCACCTTTTGTTATCAGAATATGAGTGTTACAATTTTAATAGTTTTTCCTTTCTTAAAATGTGTATACCTTTTTTTGGGGCACCTTCTGTATAATTTAGTTGATGGACTTCAGATGCGACATTTTTTGTGATTAGATTATTAGCTCAACAGCCAACTCGTCTCTGACTCCACCTGCTCTCCTTGTATTCGCCATGGCACCTGTCCCAGGGCTGTGAACGAGGCTCTCCATAGATACTTACTAATGACTGATTGATGGAACCTGAGCTGTTAACCCTTGAATTTCATGATGGTCCTTTACGTGCCAAGTCTGAAATCTGGCAGCCACGAATCGTCTCTGGGTCTCACATTAAAATCACTTTTCTTCAGCTTGCCTTATGCTCCTTTGGTCACTGATAAGTGTGGTCAACGTAGTTTTCAAATATCCTGTCTGAACTGGGGCGTGAAATACTCCAGGTGGGGTGTATATTCCCACTGCTTCCCATGTTGACAGTTTGGTTATGAATTTATATTTGTCTTTGGAGAGCCTTATATTCCTCCTATATAATGTACACACCTAAATGCACAGGAATCAAGATTGAAAAATGTGTAGGAGACAGCCAGCCACCTATCAAAGTAACTGATTGAAGACGAGCAGGGGCTGCTAAGTTTGATGACTTGCTGTAATTTTACTCTGTGTACAATTTTATTTCCTTGGTGAGAGCTACTTCTTTACTTCCTTGTTGACTCTTCAGAGACATAGGGAGACTCAGGGAAAATCTTTTAAACATCTGTTGGTGCTTCACTTTTTAATTTCTTTTCCAGGTACAGTCTCTAGTGAGGGGGTATAACTAATGGGACCTCTCAGGAGGCTCACTCTGGAAGTACAATGGAATTTTTAGAAGGCTGGAAGACAGATGCTCATTTCCTGTACACTACAACATTGACAACGGTGACATTTCGAGCTGTGTTTAAGGTTTAGTCAGGAAGAGAACCGCATCCATTAACTTATATATGTGTATGTTAGAACCATACCTGGCACAAAATAAAAACTCTGAGTAGCTTTGTTCTTGTTATAATCATTATCATCCTTTACTTTAAGTCAGTGTTCATAGCAGGCTGCAGACAGGAGTGTCATGACAAGGGGATGTTAGGAGGCATCAGGCCCCTGCTTTTGCAGCGCCCGTAGGCGGGAGAATCATTGACGGGCAGGTGCAGCCCTTATTAATAGTGATGAGTGGCTTGCCCCGTGTCCTGTGTTAAGGTACCACTTCTTCTGACCTGTTCATTCCTCTGAATTACCCATGGGGTCCCATCTCCAGTGGCTGGCTCTGATCTGGAGAGAAGGTGGAGGGGCTTGTAGCTGATGTTCTGCCTCTGTCATACGACTGTTGGACAATTAAGTTTGTGAACTTTCCACCATGTAAGCGCATGGTGGACAGTTCGTGAACTTAACTGTCCATTCTGTGCTCTGTCAAGCTCTAGGTTTGGGTTCTTGGCATTTTAGTGTTCCCTTCCTGCTCTACGAGAGCATGTTTGATGAACTGACATGCTCTCATGAGCAGTTCTCAGAGCATAAATCAAGGACTTTGCAAAGACATGTGCAGATACAGCTCACAAACACTGATAAGTCCTTAGCACGTGCTAGGCCTGAGGTAGGCGCTGGGCCAGAAAGCTGAGAGGCAGCCCCGATGGTGATTTCATCTGCACCCTGCCCTCAGGAGCTTGGGTTAATTAGTCCAGGAGCTGACAGACTATTTGGCTTCCTGGACCCCCTCGGGAGGCACGTGACTTCTAACACCCATTTCCTAAAAACATGTAATAATTGCGGAGGATTCTCTTCCTAGGATCAAGCATCCATCATTGAACCAGTCTGGTGATCCCAAAAAGTTCCTTTGGAAAAAAGAGACGCACAATGAGTTAACAGATGTCGTAATGCTCAATGACTGGTTTGGCCAAGTTGCATGAGCTGACGGGGTCGCTTGTCGTCTTGCAGCCACAGTCTGCGTGTGTCTGCTCAGCCTTCTTCTGTGGAGGCTTTTCCCTTAGGATCAGCATCAGATTTTTCCCAGTATTTCGATGATTAAACTCGCAGATGGTGGTTTCGGAGTTATTATGCTGCTGATTAAAGAATTGTTAAGGCAGATTTATTTCTCTAAACACAAACATATGCAATGCTGAGACGTTGGCTCAAACTTCGCTAGACACAATAGTGCATTGTTTCTCTCTTCAAGACGTATTTCATTATGTCCTTCTGTTATAAAAAAGCAGTGCCTTGCATTGAGAATATGAGGTCTGTCTCCAAAGAACGCTAAGCTCTTGACCTCAGTTTTAAAAAGACACTTGGTCTTCCCAGTTTTTTTTTCTTTTTCTTTCTTTCATTGTTACCGATCCTTAGATGTGACAATGTACGTAAAGCACTGCACTGCAGTTGGTGGATATTCCCTGAGTCTGATGATTTCCTTTATCTGTAATCTGACAAATGTATTAATGGTAAAAGGTACATGGTGCTTGCCCCACATCACTGCATCTTTTCTCATTTTGGGGGCCAGTAGAGAACTGGGGTTCATTGTGACCCCTTCCCTGTGTCCTGTTAATGTTTTATGCAAAGAAAATGGAAATCACTCATCTTGGTCTTATGCCAGCTGGTTTCAAATTATATTGTTCTTAAAAAAGTAACAGCCCTATTATTATTCGCTGATCTGATTTCGTATGCCGAACCCTCCCTTCCAATTTATAAATAATTAATTTATTAAAAGAGTTTATCAAGGTTTCTAGAGACAAAGACAGAACGCCAAATTAAGTTCTATTTATTTACTTCACCAGTAGTTTGATAATGAAAAGGTACCCAGGAATAAATGTAACAAATGATGCAAAAAAACCTCTATGTAGAAAATTATAAAACTTTTTCAAAGACATTGAGAATTCTAAATAAACGGAGAGCTCATACCACGTTCGTGCTAGGATGAGGCGATGTTATAACATGTCAGTTTTGCACAAAATGATCTAAAGATTCAGCGCACTTCCAGTCAGAATTACAACAGGCTTTTGGGGGAAGAGGATGTGATACACTGATGCTCAAATTTGTGAAAGAGCTGAGAGAGAAAAGGGGGCTAATTACAAAACTATAAATAAGTTAAGACACAGTGGATGCAGCACAACAAGAAACAGACCAATGGAACAGAATAGGACGCTGGAAACATACCTGTACCTAACGAAGCTTGATTTATGACAGACAGCATTGCCGACAAGTGGGAGAAGGCCGCTTGCTTAGTCAGTAAATAGTGAAGAGACAACTTAAAAAATCGTGCAGGAGAGCAGTAATGGAGTCAGGTCCCTACTGTCACCATACACAAAAAATTCATCCCAAGTGGATTAACGTCTGAAATGTGAAAAGCAAACTCTAAACCCTAAACAACAGGAACAACTCTAGGAAGGTGTTTTTATGAACTTGGGGGTAAGGGTTGACTTTTTGAAGAAGACACAAAAAAACATAAGCCATGCAGAATCCATGAACTTAGAGACTGATACATTTGATGAACTTCAGTTCCTCAAAAGCTATCATAAAGTGAAAAAATTGAAAAATTCACAAACTCAGAGAAGTTATTTGCAATATATATATATATATATGTATATATATATATATATATATATATATATATATATATATATATATATATATATATATATATATATATATATATATATATATATATAGCTGAAAAAATATTAGTACTCAGAATATATATAGAAACATTACAGATGCATTTTTAAAAAGACAGATAATTCAGTAGAAAATGCACAAAGGACTTCAACAGGCATTTCAGAGAAAAGAAAACAGGAATAGCGAGTAAATATTCGAAAAGGTGCCTAACCATCAGAATTTAGGAACACCAAATTAAAGCCATAACGAGACACTATTTTATACCAGCCAGCGTGGCAAAAAATACAACAGCCTGACATCATCAAGTGTGGGTAAGGATTGTAGGCCTCTGGGAATTCTCACACACTGCTGGGAGGACTGTGCCTTGGCCTAACAATTTTGGAAAGGAACTTGTTTTTCCCCCTGTTATCTGAGGCTTGGGCTCACAGTCCTACCACTCCGCTCCCTGGCACAGACCCTGGTGGGAAGAGGAGCTTGGGAGTCAGAGAGACCAGGGTTGGAAACCCTGTTCTACCATCTTCTAGTTGTATGACCTTGAGCCTATGACTTTGTGAGTTCCTGTATCTGCACAAAGAGTAACTAGAATGTTGTGTATAATGATGGCAAATTCATGGCGTGGAGCAAACCTCACTAAATGGCACTATTTTTATGAATATTTGACCTAAAGGCAAGTGCCCCCTGTTACTGCCCACAGCGCAGATAGTAGGTGGGCAGTAAAGATGGGTTTGATTTGGATAGGCAGGGTCTCTACTACATGCCCAACTCATATGATATGCATTTAGTTCTACACAAACCTCCTTCCCCCGCTGCCACCTCCACACCGTGATACAAAATATTCTTCACAAGTGAAATTTCCTGCCCCCTGCTCTCACCCCACCGTGGCCGTCTTCTCTGCTAGAGTCGGCCATGGCACTGACCTTGCGCCAGGAGCCTGCACCTTCAGAACACAAAGGGTTATTACACTGGCAGGATGTGGTGTTTCTTTATTACTGGCTGCCTCGAATGCTTCTTGCAAGTTACAAAGCCGGCGCTGCAGAGAACAGTCGAGAGCAAAGGGCTGATGGATGGAGTCAGGGGACACCCCAGTGACCCCCTCTCAGTGCAGCAGTCTCAGAGATAAATTTACTCTTTTCTGAAATCTCATTTCTTTTATTGGTGTGTGCAGAAAAGCTCAACTGTAGTTACCTGCAAATGCGGGCATATGCAATTTCTGTGCTCAGCCATATATCAGAGCCAGCTAAGAACATACTACCGGTGACATCTCAGTACCATACAGCGACATAGGAGGAAAATGATAAACAGGCAGGGATTCCAAGTCCGTTTCAAATTCCAAGGGCTTGGCAAATTCTGAGGAATTCTTAAATTGACGCTTTCAGATGAGAATAAATATTTTGACCACTAAAATGTCTGGGAGTGACAGATATTTATAAGAGACATTTTTAGGGAGCTTAAAGAATTAACTCAGGAGACTGGGTCTGATGTTAGTTGTCTGTATTTTGAGGCCCTTCTGACTTCCAAGCTTTTCATTGCTCAACAAAGCTTTCAAAGCTCATCCTCATGACTATGAAGATGCTTAAAAAGTGACAATCAAGGCTAGAACTCTAGACCAGTGAGAGGGAGATAAGAGCATTGCCCTTTGAACATCTTTTCTACCTCACGAGTTGGGCCGTCCCACCTCTGGCCATCACGAAGCCATGTTTCCAGGTGCACTGTGAGGACAGCTGTTTACATCCAAAGGTGCCTGTCAGCACTCAGAAATCAGAGCCCAAGAGGGTTAGATCCGACATTTGATCTGGCCTGGGGGTTCTGTCCAGGTATCTCCTCCAGTCGTCCAGCCCCTCCTAACTTGACATTTTAATTTCTCGTTTGTAAACACCATATTATTAATCCAAGTCTTCTCGGGCCAACACTAGGGTGTCCAAGCATCCAGTTTGCCTGTGACCGAGGGCCTTCCGGGAACACAGGACTTTCAGTGGAAAAACGGGGCTAGTCCTGAGCAAACTGGGGCCATTGGTCACCCCAACCAATACCTACCTGTCTTGTACACCTGGTGCAGGTGAGCCAAGGCTGTGTGTCCATGTGTAGTGGGCTGAATAGTAGCCCACCAAAAAACATGTGTCCACCAGAAGCCTCAAGATGTGGCTTTATTTGGAATCAGGGTCTTTACAGGTGTTATTCGGTAAGGATCTTGAGATGAGATCACCTGGACGAGGGTGGACCCTGGATGAGGGTGTGTCCTTTAGAAGAGACAGAAAAGGAGATGACAGGGAGACACAGGAGGCCATGTGAAGATGGAGGCAGAAGCTGGAGTGACGTGTCTGTAAGAACAAGGAGCACCAAGGACTGCTGGGAGCCACCAGAAGCCAGGAGCGAGGCATGGACAGTCTCACAGACTTCAGGAGGACCCAGACTTCCGGCCTGCAGAACTGTGAGAGAATGAATTCCTGTTGTGCTAAGCCAGCAAGTTTGTGGTCATTTGTTAGGGCAGCCCTAAGCAACTAATGCAACACAAGAAGTGAGTTTGGGACTTTCACTACACAATCTGGGAGAAGAATTTTAGATTTTCTTTTTTTTGCTGTCGACAGTCCAGCCTATCTCTTTGCTCCAAGTGAGCCAGCAGCCTCCATGTGTGGCTGTCATCCACGTGGCTGGTTTGGTGGTGGTGGTGGTGGTGGTGGGGGCACTTTTGTTTAGTAACGCCCACCTGCTTCCCTTAGTACCCTTCCCCACTCCACCCCCACCCACCCAGCTTCCTGGAGGTGCCCTGGGGGCTGCAGACCCCTGACCTGTCTCGGCCAAAACAACTCCGCCTTAGAGGAGTTATTTTTAGGGGATTTAATATAGGATTTTGGTTTTTTGGGGGGGAAAAAAACCTCTGCCACTTAAAAATAAATAAATAAAAGAAAAAGAAAGTTCATGAATACTCGACAGGTTGCATTCTGTCTCCTTTCTCTTCTGATGACATTCTCAGCCCTGCCATTCTCGGCCCCTCTCCAGGCAATGCCCTTTAGGGGTGCGGCAGTGTCTGCAGTCACGGGGACACCATGCCGCTGTGATTTGGGAATGGAGGGGGCTTGGAGCAGAGTCTCTGGGAAGAGGGGAGTTCGCAGAACCCCCAGTTCTTTAGCTAAAATCCCAAGGAGTGGCTGCCTCACCCCTGCCCGTGAATCTCTATTATAGATTCTCATCCTCTCTCATGACCCCCTGCAAATATTCCCATGCCAGGCTGGTCCATGGAGGGAAAAAGCATGGGGTGGAAGTGAAATTATTAAATACCAAGGGTGGGGGAAAAGTGGGCAGGCAGGAAAATTATTTTAAAAGGGTTAGGGGAAAAGGGAGGAGGTAGGGTAATAACAAAAGAAAAATCTGCACCTACATTAGAGTGCTATAATTTCCTCCAAGTATTGCCATAGAAATCACACTTCAGACTCGACGCCAGGCATACATTTGAGGAGAACAATTTACCTGCATTGTTCGCTCCGTGTCAGCAGCTTCCTCTTTCTGGAGTATCAGTCAGCAGGACTCATTTCATACATTATCATCGGGTTCTGTTGAGTATTCATGTCTTTTCACTGATTTGGCTGCCAAATGTCGTCTTTTCAAGTCCTGGACATCATTAAGTGTACTTGTTATTTTATACCGCTTATCATTTTCAGAGCTCCTTTATTTCATTACTTTACATTCAGAATTCCAAGCCTAAATCGAGCGCCCTGACACAAAGGCGGGTCCCCGCTTTCTCTGTTTGGCGTTAGCAGTGGCTTTCCTGAGTCGGAAATTTCTTTTTCTCCCCAGAAGTCCAGGGTGGCAAATAGCATGTTTGATAAAGCCTTCATTTG
>NW_017731917.1:623763-625167 GCF_001890085.2 Hipposideros armiger | reverse complement strand
TAGTCTCTGAGCTGTAGAGTCAGAAAAGAACTCCTAATTAGCTGAAGCCAAGAGAAGGGGACTTCTTTCCTCTTCTCATTTGTCTCAGTCACTCATGCTCATCAGAGAATAGAGAGTGTTCACTTCCTCATTGAGACGAAGGCGTTTAGAAGTCAGCGTCCGATGCTTTAATTCATCTGAATGAAAGCGGCAGCATGGACCTTCGTCAAAAGCTGGCTGTTCTCATTCCCCCCAGGGAATCAGTTCTCAGCATCCCAGATGCTTTCTTGTGAGTGTGTTGCTTCCCGAACCACTGATGGCAAGTCCTTAGACCATCTGCTTTTTCTTTTACCCCGCTTGGAAACGAGGAAGGCCACCTGTGGGCCCACTGAGAAACTTTGTGGCCACGGTGTTACTTACTTACTGCTGTGACAGTGCCCAGACTTGGGCTGTTGGCAGGCGGGGGGGGGAGGGGCGGGGGAGGAAGGGCTGTGCAGCCCCTCTCTCTCTCTTCGTTGGAAAATATGTGTGCAAAAAGTGTATATAGTGGAAATGTAAAGTTTAAAGAATAGTAGTAAAAAGAACACCTGTGTACCCTCCAAGCTTAGAAAATAGAATATTAGGTAGTACTTTCGAAGCCCCATATACAATGCTTCTTCCTGTTTATACCCCCTCAGAAATAACCTCTATCCTGAATCTAGTGCCAATCAACCCCTTGATATAAATATACTTTTTACCACATTTTATGTATTTAAATAATAATATTGTTTAGTTGTATCTCCTCCTGAATGTTATATAAATGGAATCATGCAGTATGCATTTTTCTGCAACTTGATCCTTGGATAGACATCTTGAAACAGATTTATTTGTGTTGACTTAGCTCTAGTGATTTTTTTATTGGGGTTCATGATCCTTATAATTTTATCTTTGGGGAATCTTTGAGTCATGGGTTTAAAGGGCCTTCTTCCAGAAAGTATTTGTGTTTTGTTTTTCTAGGTACCGGCAGTATGGTAGGTATGAAGTCTAGGGCCTCTTACAACTAAATTTTTAGGGGGATTTTCTTTTGTATGCACAGGTGGTGTAAATTATGACTCCAACCCTAAAATCAGGTGATACCTTCTTCATTTCTTCTTTCCAGTTGGAGCCAAGTCTGAGAGAGGTGGGCCTGTCCACTGTTTTCTTCTGCGGGGCAGAGTTTTGTTCTAGTTCACTCACTGAGGGTGTTGGTCTTTGGAGAATCTGTTTTCTGTGGACTTCTTTCATTTAGTTTTCTACACATCTAAAAATATTAGGTGGAAGACCTGACATATGGCAATAAAACAGCAAAGCAGATATTGGTTATCCTGTTGTCACAGTAGTGTCTCATGACAAGCCACCACAAAACTCAGTTCCTTAAAACAACAATCGTGGGCCGGCCGAGTCGCG
>NW_017731917.1:609155-622298 GCF_001890085.2 Hipposideros armiger | reverse complement strand
TCACTGTGTAGTTTTCACTATTTCACTTAATTTCTATTTGAAAAAATGTTTAAGGATTCACATATGGTTCATTTTATACACTTGTTAATTTTCATTACTTTAAGTCACTAAATTGTCATGGTAGCAGAATTTATATGTCTGAAAATTGGCCTGTGTTTGCATGTTACTTGAATTATCTCTAGTTTTTCATAATCTCTATAAATGTGTTTTTTCTTTCTCTTATTGGAATTTGGCTTCATGTTCAAAGCTGATTAAGAGATGATTGTAATCTACTTTTTTGGTGGATGGATACTTTTAGCGAATTACAAAGATCAGATTATTATTAAGAGCCTCTGACCTAAGGATCTCTAAATGCCTCATCTTTTTATTGATACATGCCCACAGAAGAGGAATTCATAACTTTAATGAAATGAAGGAATTTCATTGAAAAGTAGCAGCTCCTTTTTATCTCCCCACCTGTAGTTTTCACACCAGCTTCTGGGTTTTGATAATTATCTGTTGAGCATCCCAAATATACTATTAGTGGTTTTACAAAAGATAAAAGGAATGATAAGAGAAGACAACAGCTAGAAATGCCACCGACAAAGTCGATTTGCATGCCCCAAATTATTTTCTTTCGCTGCACCATTGCTTCCTCCCACTCTATTTTAATACTGAGCGTTATTCCTGGGAAGAACTTTTGTATTTTCTAGGAGTCCATCTGCTCTTATGACTTCTCTCTCACCTGACGCCATAAGGTTCCATTCTGAGCATCATGATTATTTTCACAGCGACTAAATGTGACTCCACACACAGCAGATTATGACTTCTATGGAGAGTGAGCAGTGTAAAATTATTAACCCCTGAGGATAAGGGCCCCATTTCACACTCATCTCCTTAGCAACCAACCTAAGACAGGAAAGCGAGCAGCATAAATGGATGGAGCATAATATAGCATCCATTTTTAATAATCTGTTCTAAATGACTCCAGAACATAATCTCAACCAGAAATTATAGCTGACACCAAAGAGTTGCGACCAAATTTTTCTGGCCAACATAGCACTCACGTGGAGAAAGGACACAGGGATGTGTGCCATAAAGAGTGAGGAGGGTTGGGCCCACCAAGGATGAAGTCTTGCCCTACAGTGTTGGACCACTGGGCCAGTAGGATTCGTAGAGAGACAGCATCAGAAGATGGATGACGGGGTTCTGAATATAGATTAGGTCTAAATGAGTCAATGCTAATTTATGCCTAGTTTCCTTGGGTTGTGAGGAGGAAACTAGGCATAAATTAGCAACACATAGAACTAGATCTGTGAATTAACACTTAAAACATCCCTGTGATTAACAGCAACGACCAAAGGCCTTGATTTCTCGCCCAAATATCTGTAACCTCCATGACAATCAATATCCTGTTTTCAGTTTACTGTTGCTGTTTCAAGGAAGGGAGATTTTATTGACAAGAGGAGAGTCAGTTCAAATAGTTCAACTATTTTTTTCGTACCTGCCATGTATGTAACACAAGCATCTAACATAACGGGCACCATTGTATTTGATGACCTCTGAGATTTGGGCTACCTTTTAATACATGACTTGCATATAAAAGAAAGCTGCTAGAATTGGTGATGAAAGGTTGCTCAGAAATAAAATGTTTCCCTCTGAATCACCAGTGATGTTTGAATCCCACCACAACTGATTGATCAAGCCAAGCAATCTTTTTCATAAAGTGCAATGAAATTGAATTTTGGTTTAATCACAGATGTGGTTATAGGGTGGGATTTGAAAGCCACTTCTGTCTCTTGAATAGAAGGCTATCATCGAAGAAATTACTGACAAGTTGTAGGAATCCAGACATTGTAGAACCCTTCTATTATCCCCTTCAATTATTATTTTTGTGATTTTTTCCACTCAGCAAGTATATAGACTTGAAAAAAATCATCTCATAAACATTTATTAGTAGCTGCTTTATGCCTGATAGCAGAAAATTAGAAGGAACCAGATGCACCCACTTTAATTAATTGGTGTAATCAGGAGTGGTATGCAACATCAAGGGTGAAAATTGCTAACTTAAATTGTGGCTTTGTGGCTCAAATGAGTTTTTGTAGTTTCAAAGTCTTTTTTTTTTTCTCCTTGAATAACTACGTAGTTAGAGCTTCTGTGTTTTCCTTTCCCATCTATCTCTCAATTTTTTCCCTTTTCTTTGGAGGGTGGGAGGGTGTTTAGCTAAAACTCTTTATGGAATGATAAGTCCCAAATTGCCGATTATTCTGCAGGAAAGTTGGGAGTTTATTCCCTGAGTTTCCTCAGTTCATTCAAAAGACCAACAAAGAGAGGATGGACATCAGGAGATGTACCGGAAATAATACAGTACATGTTATCCTCCTTTGGACAACAAGTAATCTAGATTGGAAATACAAGTAGCAACCCTCTGCCTAGAAAAATCTTTTCTTTTTTTCCTGGTTTAATTTACTCACCTTTTAGGTCTCTGTTTAGACATCATTTTCTCTGGGAAGCCTCCCCAAACTGCCCCCCACTTCACCCTCAGTCCTGCTTCCAACTCTGTTAGGCTTCCTAGCCCCTGTCTTAGTACTTAGCACACTCTGTTTTGGCATTGCCTCTTTATTGTCTATATTTTCTTTTATTTGAGATATGGGACTGTATGTTGTTACCTGTGTATCTCCAGCATCTAATGCAGTGCCTGGCATTCAGTAGGTGCTCAATAAAACCTTGTTGAATGAATGAATGAATGAATGAGTGAAAGTAGTGTGTATCTCACCAAGGTGGTGAGCTTTTCCATAATTCATTCATTTCTGCATCCCCAGTGCCTACTTGGTGTATCAGTCATCTATTGCTGTGCGACAAACCACTCCAAAACTTAATGATTGAAAATAACAGTCATTTCTGCAGCCATGAGTCTGCAGGCAGGCACTGGGCTCTGCTGGGTGATTCTTCTGGTGTCAGCTGGGCTCCCTCTTGTGTCTGTAGTCAGCTTCCAGGTCAGTTGGGGGCTTGTGATTGTTTATCTCCCAAAAGGCTAGCCCGGGCTTGTTCAAGAGGCAGCTGAGCAGGTTTCCAAGAAAATGAGTAGCAGTGTGTACGCTCTTGAGGCATACACTTAGCACTGGCACGGCACCATGTCTGCTGTAGTTCATGGCTAAAGCAATCACGATCGCTTTAAGGCCAGTCTTGATTTAAAGGGAGGGGAAAGAGATTTCACCTTTTAATGGGAAGAGCTGCAAAGTTAAACTGCAGAAGGGCAGAAGGGCAGGGATACTGGGAAGAGAATAATTGAGGACATTTTTGCAAACAATCTACCATGCTTGGCAGGGAGCAAGTGCCAAAAAAAAAAAAAAAAGGCTTGAATTGAATCTGAGAAATATTAGATTTAGCCCAAATCTGGGAAAATCTTTCCAAGAAGATGAAGTTTCTCTTTGGCTCCATCCTACATTCCTCTTATCATTCCTCTCCCACTTCTGACTTTTTTGTCACCCGAGTACTCAGGCCTTTGTGGTGGCCTTGTCAGGGCCCACGTCTTAGTCAATTGATGAGTATTTATTGGGTACCCGCTGTGCTACTGAGCACTTAGGAGAAGCCAGACTGTATGGTTGGAATATAGCATGAGCAGGTAAAACATAGTTCTTGTCCTGTAATGGTAAAGATACTTGTCTAGTAGAAATTACAAGTATGATTAGTTACAAAGACAAGTAGCATTGAGAACAGGTAACATCTGACGTGCTGAGGATATGATATTTAATCTGAGACTGAACAGAGATGGCTAGCTAACCCAGGAGCACTTATGAGACAGAGAATGCTGTGTGCAGCGCTTTCCAGGGAGACAGAACATGGGCAAATGGACTGGGAGGAAGAGAGCACGCTGGGTGAGGAACTGAGAGAAGGACAGAATGACTGGAGTCCCAGGGGCAAGGGAGGGAAAGTGTGCGAATCAGATCTCCCCGGGCTGGGCAGGCCGTGAAGGCTCTCTTCCCAGACAAATACAAAGGTTTTGAAGGGTTTTAAACAGGGGCCAGATAGGGCCCAACTCACTTTTAGAAATCTTCCTGGACTGTTGAGAGAGTAGATCAGCGATGTGCAAGACTGGATCCAAAATCCATTCCATTCGCCGCCATCAAAAACACCACCGCCCAGCAAGGTGTCAGGGAGAAAGCAATATGACTAAACTGAATTCACACTCAAGTTACGGATAACCTTGTCAGTAATATTTGTTCAAATAAATCTTTAATGTGCACTTTAGAGTCCCTCTGAATCCAAGAGGGGACAGGGGAGGGAGTGCTCACTGCCCAGGCCCAGAGCCACCCATTCATTCTGCAGGGGAGGGGCTGCGTAGTTCCCCTGCATAAATCCTCCTGCAAGTCTAGAAGTGGCTGACCTCTGTGGGGGGATGAGGCTGGTGCCTGCTCTCCTTGGGGCCACTTCTCCCTCACCCCTGAGGGTTGCCCACAATTTTTTGTCCTTTCATCGGGTGTCATTTTAAAAACTTCACAATTCCTCAGGGCCTTTTACTACCTTAGGGCATCTGGTTTGCCGGTGGAGCAGAGGTCTTCCCTCTGGCCTGCCTGGTAGAAGCTTCTTTAAGCCTCGCTTCACAAGCCTCACGGTGTTGTGGGAATGACTGACAGACCTTTGCCGATGGAGTCACCGAGTGTGTGTCTGCAAGCAGATTACCCCTTTTTGCTCCCCTCCGTGGTCAGTGGGTCCCAGAAGCAACGTGGAAACTGCCCAACTTCTTCCTAATGAAACTGCCTCTCTCTGACCAACAGTTCATTTACTGGTTGGCCTGACCGCCTTGCCCTGAATTTAAGACATTCAGACTTTTCTTTAAAGCTCAGGTCCTGCTTATCAATCATGTTCAATATTGGGTTACTCGCGGAATGGAGTCATTATCTTTAATGTTTAATAACCGTGCCACGAAGATAATATAATAAAATCCGAGAAATGTAATTTAGAGAGGCTTTCGACTCAAGCCTTATGTGTGTGTGTGTGTGTGTTTTTAATCTTTCATAATCCTTTCCCCAGGGCTAAGAAAAACCTTGTTTTCTCTCTGTCTTCTGCTCGTGTTGTCCCTTTTATTTTGTTCTTGTTTTTGTTTGGCAGTGTCCTGATTGATCTGTGTCTGTGGTGCCGCAGTGGGGGTGGAGGGCGGGGAGTGGGGGAGCTGGAAGCAGAGGTGACACCTGACACCGGGGGCTGAGGACGCCCTGAGCTGGGTCTGTGCTGCAGGCACTGGGGGACGGTGGTCGGCTTGGGGTGTTGCAGGGTTGGACTCTGCCCTTGATCCAAATGAACAATGCACCCAGGTCTTGGGGTGATTTTACTGATTCCCCCAAGCCTGGGTGGCTTCCGGGGCTTTCCAGGTAGAACTTCGCCTTTCAGCACATGGATGGCTCTTAGCAGTGAAGAGATTCTGGGGGTAAAAGCCTGGCACTGAAGAAGAGAGATTTCATTCTTTTTTATTTTTTGGTTCAGGGACATGCATACAATTGAATTAGTCATTCTGTCTTTTTGGAAGAAGCCTCACTTGGAATTTGCAAGTTAAAACTCTGATTTCCCATGGGCGGCATCTTCTTGAGAAATAAGGCAGTTAGACTGTTTTGAGTTCTTCCTTTAAGGAGTAGAGACCATAATGGTAGCCCTGTTTTGTATCCTGAGGGGCTCTGGACAGGAAGTCTATGGCAAGGTTCATAAAACACTTAGTGCTTTTTTCAGAGAAAGGAGCCATAGAAATGTAAGGCCATGGAGTCGTGTTGGAAACCTCCCACAGAGCCACCAGGCTCTCATTTCACTCCAAGCCATAAAGGGAGAGGGTCTGTAACAAGCTTCCCTTCCCCTCCCTACCCATCCCCACTTCCCCTCCCCCCTCCTACTCTGTTCTCTAGGAAAGAACCAGAGAGGATCAGAGTCCAATTAAACATGAGAATCCCTGCAATAATTAATCCTCATAGTCTCCATTTTACACCTTTGAAGGAGTAAAGTAACCCTTCTCTCAAAATTTTACAATTTTTCTTTTCCGTTTTATGAATTGCTTCATGAATGGCGAGCTGACTTCTTAAGGAGTCAAAGTTAACAAGACTACCCTTGAACAGCGTAAAACTGAATCAGGTACATAGCAGACATTCGCTTTTTCATTTAAAGCACTGGATTTCTCTTTCGGGTCTACTTATGCTGGGAAGGAAGAGGGGGAGGTGAGGAAGGGGGTTGAGACCAGCTCTTAAAGGAAGTGTTCTTCACAAGTCCAGGTTTGAGTTCCATGGATAATCTGGGCTTTGACTGCTCTGATGTCTCCTTAAATATTTCCGAATCTCCTCCAACTCATGGGGAAGTTCGCAGAGAGTTAGAGCCCAGAGTAATATGTCATACCAATCAAGACATAAATAATGAAGCGTAGGCATGTTCAAAACCTTTATTTGGAAGGCAGAGAAATGATCCCTCTTCAAACATTAGATACAACTCCATATATTCTAGGGAAATGTGTATACACATCATTGGTTTAACATTTTCACGGAATTAATTAGACCCTTCAGTTCAACAAATGGTCAATTCAGTCAGCTTCTTAATTGATTTTTAACAGAACTGAACCAGTCCGTTGCTTGAACAACTGGTCATTTGTGGGATGTAGACACAAGCCTAGAGTGATGAGCGTAAATTGATCTGTGATAAATGGCTATGGTCCGACTTAAGGAAGATGCAGAGAGCTCTAACTATGGAGCCATCGGAATATCTTCTGAAATAATAAAATGAAATCATAATCCCCACCCCTTGAGATCTCATCTGATTTCACAGTAAGTGGTATTCTCAATCCATGTTGAAAAGCACAGGAAAAGATGTTGACATATTTGGGTGTGTGGAGGGCCACAGAGGAGGTCAAGAGAGGGAACTTTCCAGGTGCAATCTGAACATTCGAGATGACGATTCTATTTAGAGTTTTTTAAAGTCCATTTTGGAAACTTTACTTTTCAGGGACTTGAATGCATTAAAAGAAAGATATTCACTAAGTATATTTAGAAAAAAAATTTCCATCTAGTGTTGAGTGTACTGGATTTGCCTGAGAGACTTTTTGAACTTCATTCTGAGAATTGCTTTCCTCTGACTTAAGAATGGCTTTGGGGTGTAAGGAGACCCAAATGAGTATGAAGCTGTTTTGGGAATTTAGGTTTGTCTAGGACAGCTCTGGTTCAGACTTGAACATTTGGAGACTTTTCTGCCTCTCTATTATTCATCTTTATATTCCCTGCATGTAACCTAACATTGATCACAAGGTAGGTTGTTTTCGTTTGCCTATAATAAACCTGAACTTGGTTGCTTGCCAGCCTAAGATGCTTGAGTTTACTCATTGAATTGGGCTCCGTTTACTGCTAGGACCTCTGGCTTTCGGGAAGGAAGCTCTAGGGTCCTAGAAATTTTGATGTGCTGTCATTCATTTTTTTTTCCCCCTAATGGGCTGGGAAATTTACCCTAAGGTCAGAGAACATGGCGGGCAGGAGTTGTACATGGCATTCTCCATCTAGGGACAAGCTGTTGACCAAAGTCTCTTCTATCAGGCTCTGTGCTGAAGCACCACCTTCGTAGCTGACATCCCTTATTAAAAAGTTCTGAATCTCCATGATTACAGGGTAGCACCATCTCACACTCAGAGGCAAGCAGAACAGTCAGAGGTGTGGGTGGCCATCTGAGTGGGGATGATAAGCGTCCAGACACAGGGACAGTCAGGAGATGGGTTGGATCTGTGCAGTGTGCACCAAGGTTAGTCCTGGGGACTGTTGACTGAAAGACCTTCCCCAGAGCCTTTAGACTTGAGATCCTCTGCTGGCCCCACATGTTAGTAGGATGCCCAGAATGTTAGGTCAGGAAAAATACCCTTGCTTAGCAGTCGACCTTACTTTGCCCTGTCCAGCTACTGGTTTTTGCTTCTTCATCTTTATTAACTGTATGTCACTTGCTTAGAATTCCGTCCCCTCTCCTCCCTGTTAATTCATGCCCATCACTCTGCTAAAGGGCCCAATCAAAGCTCAGCTCTCCTAAAACCTTTTTATGGCCTCACCTTAGTACTATAAAATTTTGTCCTTATTCCACATGTAACGTGTAAGTGCTCTTTAGTGATTTCACTTGTATTTTGAATTCTTAGATAGCACACTGTTGAGTATTTGTTTGCTGAAGCAAGTGGAACTGACCTATACAGACTAAATTGTGGAAACCACACTATATGAATATTTGGTTTTGGGGGTTTTATCAGGTTCTCAAAGTAACTCTGTGAGAGCAGTTATTATTATCTCTATTTTACAGATAACGAAACTGAAGTTCAGAGAGGTCCCATGATTTAACCAAGGTTGCACAGCTAGGTGAGGGGGACAGTGGGATTTGAACCTGTAAATTTTGCTTCCATGTCCAATATTCTTCCTATAACCACACACTGCCTCTTAGCTTCGCTATTCAAATACCATATTTCCCCATGTATAAGACGCTCCTGTGTATAAGACACACCTTAATTTTGGGGCCCGAAACTTGAAAAAAAATGTATTACATAAAGTTATTGAACTCAAGTTTTATTCATCAAAAATTCATACAACTCCTCATCACTGTCAAAACTCCCAACCATTAGCTTGTCCTTATCTGTGTCTGATGACAAATCACTGTCTTCATATATTGCCTTATCCTCAGTTCCATCTGTGGCATTTGAAATCTACAACCATTGTATAAGATACACCCAGTTTTTAGACTCCAAATTTTTCGAAAAAGGGTGCGTCTTATACATGGGGAAATACGGTAAATTCAGTCTTCAGAAAATTACTCACTCTAAAGAGAATGGAAGGCTTCCTTAGCAGGAAATATGCTTCTGAACAGTATGATTTTTTTTTCCTAGGGAATGACTTAGAGTAAAAGAGTAGGCTCAGCCTTCAGAAATGGTGTTCTCAAGATTTACTTATTCCATTAGGAAGCATTTATAAAGCGCCTATCTTGTGCCAGGCACCGTGCTGCTTGATGGGAATAAGTGTCAGATGAGCACATGTTTCCTGCCCCTCTGAGCTCACAGCCTAGTGGCTGGTTTCCTGTGTGTCTGTGAATCTGGAAGACGGATGCCTAATGTTCCAACCGATAGGCAAGTGTGACCTTCGTTCACTACAAGTGAACTGTACTGTACAAAAACTAGCTTCCAGAGAGCTCTGATGGGTGAATGGGTGAACAAGTACATACAATGGAATATTATTCAGTGATTTAAAAAAAAAGAAATGAAATTCTGAGCATGCTACAACATGTAGCATGAACCTTAAAGACATGTGAAGTGAAATGAGCCAGACACGAAAGGACAAATACTGCATGAGTTCAGTTATATGATAGGTGAATTCATAGCGACAGAAAGTAGAATGGAGATTACCAGGGGCTGGAGGACAGGGGACAGGGAGTTGTTGTTTAATGGGTACAGGGTTTCAGTTTGGGACAATGAGAATGTTCTGGAGATGGGTGGCAGTGATGGCTATCACAACGTGTACATACTTAAATGCCATTGACTTGTACACCTAAAAATGATTACTTTGGTAAATTTCATGTTGTGTATATTTTATCACACACATAAAGATATTTTCCTGAACACTGTCAGCTATACATATAAACATGTTTAAGGCCCGAGGCAGGTGGAAATGGTCATTGCAGTCTTGGGTAAAAAGAAAAGACCCCACGTGCCACCGGCTGGGTTTCAGAGCAGAGAGCATCCTTCTTGTGTCTCACTGGCAATCAGAGCCATCCTGGCGCCTGTGGAGGAGCTGGACCAGGACCTGGGTAGCGCTTTCACAGTTGATTGGCTAATGAGAAGAGCTGTTCTCAGAGAAACGAGAACATGTGTATTGGAAGGCAGCCTTTGCTTAATGTTCCACGCGATCCAGGAGGCCAGATGGCATTTTGTGTGGTTTTCACAACTGTGATTTTGGATTGATTACTCAACCTGTTTGTGTTCCTAGCCCAGTTCTCTCCCTCCCGCCTGGCTTTTAGCTTCAGCGTCCTTCCCAGAGCTGGGTTTGAACAGCCCTAGGGCTTTTTTCATTATTATCATTATTATTATTATTATTATTAATTATTATTATTATTATTGTTACAACATCAGTCCCAGCCTCTACTACCCTCAGACCTCTTCGCCTGCCCCAGAGTCTAACATAGAAAAGAAAATCCTTTTTCCAACAGGTCTGATCAAATGAATAGCTTTCATTTTGCATTAATATTCAATTCTGGATTAATGTTTTTCAAGTTTGGATCACCAGCTTGATGGGTTATGAGAGGTCAGGTTCTGATTTCATGTTGACTTTTCCTTTCCCAGCTGACCTTTCATCATTAGACGGTGTTTTTATAGGAAAGGAAAATTAACTTTGCATACATATAATGTAAGAAAACATCATAAAATAAAAAACAATATTTGCAAAACGTTCTAGAATTTTCAAAATACTTCTGCATAAATAATCTCTTTCGATCCTTACAACTGTCCTGAGAAGGCATTGAGCAGGTATCCCCACATCATATGAAGAAACTGAGGCACAGAGAAGTTAAGCAGTGTGCCCAAGGTTGCACAGCTAACATTGGTTAGACTGGCTCTGGAAGATGATATCGGCTGGGCCCACCTCCAGAATTCTTTCCACCACCTCACTGTACCTACTGGAAAAGAAAGCCCAGTGTAATGTAAATAATTTCAGCATCATCTACCGTTTTGAGCTTACTCATCGTTATTGTCCTTTATTAAGTAAGTCATTGGGACCATTTCAACTTTGCAAGATCCACTTTCATGTTCTTTGTCCTTTAGTAAATCTTGTGACAAGGGCCTGCACTGTACCCATTTTAATAGATTGGCAAAGTGAGTCAGAGATTCAAGAGTATGTGAAGAGAAACCCTGAGATAGAGGACTGGCTTGGGGATAGAAAGCCTGCTCTGGCCTCTTGAACTGGGTTCCTGCTGTCAGGAGAACTGGAGGATATCAGACATTGAAAAGTCTACTTCCGTGAAGGCTCCCGGAGATTTCTAGGAGCTTTGGTGAAAATACTACATCCTGCTGCCCCGCAGAGATTCTGTTTTGGCTCCAGGAGGAAGTGTATCTTCTTTATCTTTCTATTTCTGGTACTTTTGCCCAGTACTTGATGTCACAGGAACTCAGTATCTGTTTGTTTAATGGAACCTCTGAAGATATCAGTTTCTTCTTGTGAGGAATTACAATCTATTAATTTGCTCAATGAAAATTCATTTTATTTCGATTTCAGACATAGCCCATTCATTACTTCTTCTTCCCCTACTTAAAAGAAAAAAAAAAGGTGTTCGATGTCTTTTAGTTCAAGTTCCTCTTAAAACAAAACCTTTCATGGTCGAGGCACAAATGAATTAAGATCTCATTGAAATGACGTTGGACGGTGATGGTCGTATGTGGCCCCTCAGCTGTGGCTTCTCTGGGCCTCTCCCTGCTCCCTCTTCCTGCAGGTGCAGAGGTGAGGCTGGGGCTCGCCGGCCCAGCTGTTCGGGGTTATTACAGTGATATATCTTGGAACTGAGCTGGAGCAGGAATCATCCTGTTTCCTGTTGGAATTGATTTTCTGTCCAACTTTCATTTCCTATTGTACATTCCTTTGGGGTCAGAGCGGCTTTGTCTGACAAAAGCAGGGCTTTCTCCTTTGGAGATAGGCCTGGATTCTCTTCAGCTGTGTGTTTACGTAAATGGACAGCCAGGCCGTGCAGGGAAGTGGCTGCCCGGTCAGACCCTGGCTGTACTGCCTGCTTCTACTCCAGGGGTTGGATTCCCGGTTCTAGGACTTGGGCTGGTGCCCCAGGTCATCCTGTCACTTTTCCTGTATCTTAACTTGTAGGCACTTCTTTACGTGTTAGTTGGGCTTTATTCTCTGAATTCTGCGTTGGAGAGGTCTCCAGAAGAGGGGAAATGTTACATTGCTGTTATCATTTCAACTGTGTGCTGCTTACATGAATCAGGCTCAAAGCTTAAGAGACCGTTGGTGAACCGCAAAGCTGAACCGGATCTCAAAGAGACCCCTCATCAAGCCGGTGCCTGATTAGTTACCAATAAACATTAAGATTACAGCCTCCAGATTATTCCACCGTTGTCTGCATGTGGGAAAACGAAATCCTTAACGTCTTAAGATGCTAAGTAGAATCAACCCAGTTGTCATTCCGCTTCCTAGGTCCTCAGTGTCCACTTCTGTTTTCATTGCTCCATTTCTTTCCCACGATCTCTGAAAGTGCTCTGGGATGCTTTCATCAAGTGGGATAGCCGTGTCAGTAAAATGCTATTTTATCAAGTTCACCGAGGATGAGGAATTTTGTTTGATCTTCTGTTGCGACTTATGTCAGTACATCTTCCGGCCACCATTCTCCATCCCATTTCTTGGGCTTAGGCTTAGTACCCTANCTCATTTGATCCTCCCAGCAATCTCAAAAGGGGGGTGTTCTTGCATCCAATTTATATATGTCATTGAGAGAGGTTATGGTTTCTGAAACTTGGTACATTACCATGATTTAGAAATACGGGGAAAAAGAGCTTCACTGTAGACAAAGGTCACAATTTCAAGTGCTTTTGTAACTGCATGGTGAACAAGTTTGGAAAAGGTACAAAAACATTTATTAACCTAAATCAAGAAGGTTCACCTTCTGAAAAAGACCTCCCTTAATGGGAAGAGCAAGTCGCATCTTCCACTGACCCACGGATTTGCATGTTGGATTAGATTTCCAGGGCAGGTTTTGTTCAGGGCACGGTCCTTCAATCAACCTGAAAATGCTGCTTAAATTTGTTCCTTAAGAAAGGCACCGAAAGGCCCCACTCTCTAAGAAACCACCTGTTCATGTAGTTGTTAATTTGTGAGTTAATCAATCTATCTATCCATTTATCCATTCCCTCGCTCAAAAGCATTTACTAAGCTCCTACTGTGTGCCCTCGAGGAGAACCCAGCTGCTGTAGGTGAGCGGAAGCAGATGATGTAGATGGAGTTGGCCGCGATGGGCTGAGCAGGAAGTACATTTTTAGACCTGGGATAGGCCCCATATGGTGGGCAGAGTTGCTGGGGAAAATCTGAATATACTGTTCAGGACATCTGATCTTCAAGACATAGACTCCTCTTCTTATAGAACTTTGGGGTGTGCTAGCTGGGCGGGAAGAGAATTCTTTCAGTGGAT
>NW_017731917.1:591604-606628 GCF_001890085.2 Hipposideros armiger | reverse complement strand
CGTGACTTACTACTTATGGGGTCACTGGTCTAGTTCTGAAGTCCAATTGGAGAAGAAAAGATAGTACGTGAAAATGCAGCCCTGTGGCTCTGAGAATATGTGAGAGAAAACATTGGGAGGGTCAGATTTATGAGTCCATGACATTTTTCTCTTGAAGCTTAGGCATGGATCCTCAAGTGGGAATGGTCTAGAAGCACGAAGAAAGACAGGCTCAGCGTTATCATTTGTCTACTATTAACACTTTGGTAAATCTACAAGAACTTTTCATAATAATGAAATGCTACTGCACTTTTAGAAATAAAACCATAACTTAAATTTATTCAGGATGTTAGTGTTCGCCAAGTGCTTTTACGTATCATATTTGATTTGACTGTTATGATCGTCAGCCCTGGGAGGTAAATGAGCCATTGTCACTCTGATTTGTTCCAGGTAAGAGGCTGGAGGCTCAGAACAGCAATGGGACGTGAACACTGCCATGTCAGTAGTGCTTAGGGCCAGAGGTAGACAGGCTGGAACCCAGAGCTACTTCTTCAAAATCNCTGGGTGTAGCAGAAAGTCATTCCCCTGGGCAATGGCTAGATGGGGACTCAGATCTTGCCACGTCAGAATCTCCTGTTTCCTGAAGGAGATTCCTTGAGAGTTTTCTACCACTTGAGGCGCAGCCACCTCTGGAGAGCCAGGGACTCACTGAGATACAGGCCCTTAGTGTAGTGTCACAGACCACCGTGAAATCCTCAGCCTTCTCTGACGCCTGCCTGGCATCTTGGGCCATAGATATTTCTACAAATTCTTCAGAACATGGTTGATGAAAATCTCATCCTTCAAGGTATCCTGCCAGCCCCTGGGAGTCTGTGTCCTGATCAGGAATGCCTGCCCCCTTATTGACCTTTTGGCCCTTGGTAGATGCAGGTGTGTGACCTGTGACCATCAGAGCCCCGGTGAGGCTGCATGCTGAGCATTCTTCCAGCCACGCATGCTCTGGCCCTGCCCCAGATCCCAGGTCTGGTCACTGAGGATGACCACAGGCTAGGCAGAGAGGCCCACCAGGCCTGCCTGATGGCAGACTCTCATTTGGGTCCCCTGCCTCGAGGCAATTCCAAGATCCCAGGGGACATGTGTGGAAGGTCCTTCGTAGGTCCAGAGCCTCTTGGTAACTGTCTTCACAGCATTTAATGAGTCCCCTCACCTGGCTCGTAAGTGGGCTTATCACAGAAGTTCACATGGCCTGGGATTCTGTTCTTTTGTTCTTCTGGAAGATTCCACCATAGCAGTGAGGAGAGGAAGCCAGGGAAGTGACTGCTCCCAAGTGTTCTAATGAGCCTGGGGCAGAGCATACATGAAGGTGATCTTACTACACAGTAGGAAGAAGAGGCGCCCCTCTCGCTTTATCTTTTCTGACCTACCCATTGTGTTACATTTAGCAGAGAGCATTTCCCTCTGTGTGTGGAGGGTCTGGACAAATCTCTGGACGTGGAGCCTGGCGTGGCATTGTGCCGTTGGCTTTTCTCTGGAGCTGAAGGCTTACCTGGGTGGGCCCTTTTTGGTCCCGCTATTCTGCTATCCCTTTTGATACTGGGGCCTTGAGCTCCCCAGCTGTGAACAGGCTTATGCCCTGGCCACTGTTTTTCACGTGGTAAGCATAGGAAAGACCCATTGTTGGTCATAATAACACGTTACATTAGTAGAGCTCTTTACAAAGTGCTCCTGTCTATGATTCTATTTAACTCTTACATTGGTACCAAGGGATAAGTATGATCCTATCTTACTGATGAGGGAACTAAGGCTCAAGAAGATGGAGTGATTTGGCCAAGGCTCTGAGACTAGAAAATGGCTAGGCTTCGATTAAAACTCAGATATTCCNGGATTATATCTGTCGGCATGTTATTATCAGTAGTAGTCAGAGAAATCTAATATAAATTTACTGTAATAACATAAAGGGTGCCAGTCTTTTGGGCCTAAGTCATCTCTCATTGGGAGAGAAAGCTGGCGATGTGGTAAATGTATGGAAGGACTCATTTTGGAATTATGCGAAAACGTGGCAGTTGACAGTATACATATCCCAGTGAAGTCGTGTGAAAACATCCAGTTTTGTTTAACCACAGATTGGATATCGTATTATCTACATGTAGGATTGAAGGAAGGTGGTTTTGTAAGTTCAGCTACAAGGAAGGTAATGCCTTGCTTATGACTCTACTCCACCCCTTCCTGTGTCATGGAAGTAGGAAGAAACACTTAGGGTTTTCCTGTTCTGTCAGGGAACTGGTTATTTCTTCTAGAACGTGAAGAAGTACATGGTGGCAGAGATAAAGCAAGAGATTTGAGTTCTGCTCTCAGTTCTGCTCCTACCAAGTCCCGTGAGCTCGAGCAAGTTTCTTTACCTCGCTGGACCTAAATGTCCTTCTCTATAGAGAGAAATGAATAGACTAAATGTTCTTGAAGACCCTTTCCAGTTCTGACATTGAACTCAGTACATCAGCTTACTTGAGGTCTTGATGCAATCTTACCAGAATTAATGTGGATTTGTGACTTGTTTGCATGTGGGTAGTTATTGCTCGCACCCCTGGTTTCTTAACTTAAGGCGCAGTGAAGGAAACATACTATCCCCCCAAAAAACCAAAACTAGAAGCAACTTCTCTTTTAGAGCAATTGCTGTCAAAATGTACATAAAAGCACTCTCCCCACGCAGGGCCCTTCTGCCCACTTCATGAAGTCCTGAAGGGTTACTACTGGCTCTTGTCCCATGAAATGACATGCTGTTCAGCTGTGTGACAATTTGCAAAGACGGGAGGGAGGGTGAGGCTGTGAAGATGCTCGTACAGATGCTGACTTCACCACAGAGCAAGTGTGATGCTTCTCACGGTAATGACTTTGTTGGAAAGGTTTCCAACTCCACAATCTTTCCTACTCAAATGAAGATTCCTGGGGAAGTGCACACGAAAGGAAAATAAAACAGCATTCCAGTTCCAGGAGTTTAAACCAGCCACATACTCAGGGGGCAGATTTTGCACCGTCTTTTGGAGAAAGGGAAAGCTCTAACAACAAACAAGCTTGATGGGCTTTCAGACGGAGTTTAGTCTCATTCTTTTATGGTACCCGAGAGCTAAGTTTTGCTGTATTCTCTTGGGGCTGGTTCCAAACTGGAGGCCCATAGCAATGGAAGCAGCTCCCCCTCCTTTCTGATGAGCCCGGGTACTAAACAAGACCAGGAAAACCCCCAAGAGTTGATGGCAAAAGTGATGGGGAGTCAGGAGGATAGTTTTCTTTCTTTCTTTTTTAAGATTTTTATTGGGGAATTGGGGAAGGGGAACAGTGTTGGGGAATGGGGAAGGGGAACAGCCAAGTTGTTGTCCTTCAATCTTAGTTATGGAGAGCACAGCTAGCTCAGCACCAAGTCCAGTTACCATTCAGCCATCCATCAACAGCTCGCAGCCACTCAGCTCACGGTGCCGTGTTCAATCTTAGTTGCGGGAGGCATAGCCCACCATCCCATGCAGGAGTCGAACCGGCAACCTTGTTGTTTAGAGCACGTGCTCTCACCAGCTGAGCCATCTGCTGCCCTTTGGCAGCTCAGTGGCAGCTCAGCTTGGGCGCAGCTCACTGGTCCTTGTGGGAATCGAACCAGCGACCCTGTCGCTCAGAGCTCATGCTCTTAACCAACTGAGCCACTCGGCCGGCCCAGGAGGATATGTTTCTCTAGGAAGGTGTAGCTGATTAACGGTGTGAAATAGAGTTGGTATCATTTTAGGTTCTGCTCTTGACTCCTCAGACATATTTGCCTTCACTGGCCATGAAGAAGAATATTCCTTCTTTTCTTCGTTCTTCCCCTCCTTGGTCTGGATGTCCTTTTCTCGCCTGCTTGTTCTGGGAATCTGCTCTATCTGATTCTTCATCCGTTTACAGACAGGCCCAAGTTGAAATGAAAATCAAGCATCATCTGATCGCACAAGCCTCTCTTATTGTTCTAACTCCACATCCACTGTCCAGCTTTTTGAAACAAAATCTGTACTTGCCACATCCACTACCTCACAACGAACTCACTTCTTAACCTTTTGCAATTGCTCATAAATTCTTTACACTATCCAGAAACTGCTCTATGAAATGTGGCCAACAACTTTCTGGTTACCAAACCTAATGACCGATTCCTAAGCTATTTTGTGACCCTTCATTGTTTTTGATTTTTTTCTTTATAGCATCTGATAGGATTGACTAAATTTGCATTCTGGATTTTTTGTTGTTGTTTTCCTTCTTAGGCTTTCTCTCATAGTGTTATTTTGAGTCTTAAATCAAATGATGTATGTGAAGTGCTTAGAAACTGTTCAGATAGACTTAATAAATATTAACTGCTGCTCTTCTTTTTCTTCCTAGTTTTCATGCTACTTGCCTCTTTTTTTTCCCCTGTTGGCTTTGTTTATTCTCTGTGCTTCTTAAATACAGACTCTCTTTCTGCATCTGTGCTTAGACCTCTCTTCTCTTTGAAAACGTTCCCGGAGAGGACTTCCTATTAAACTGATGAAGTTTACGTTTTAGAACGTCTCACTTGCACAGACCACTTTCTCGGTCTGTAGGACCCTTGCTATGGGTTCACATGGCTGTATGTTTTTCTCAGATTTTCAGAGGTGAGCTATTTCGCTGCAGTTGGTTAATACCACCCCTCTTTATACCCCGCTTTGCCCTCACTCAGACGCCTGTCAGGTGGTATTGGAGTAGCTGTGGGCATTGTTGACATCCGTTGAGAAGTTGACTGGAGATCCATTTAGTTTCCATTTCGTGGGTTATATTTTTATGGTTCGCAGTCACTTCTATGTTTAAATTTTTGCTACGGGCCCCTGTGTAGAAATGGCTTTCTCCTGCCCACTGTGCCACCTCACTCAGGTGCAGGGGTTGCATCATGACAGGAATATACTCGTATGTATAAAATTTATTCATTAACTTCTAAATAAACTTCACATTCCACAGCATGGCTTTCAAGGCCTGTTATTTATATGGACCATTTTTCTTCCTTCTTCTGTACATTTGTAAACCTTACACATTATTCAAAGGCCATAATTCATCGAATGGGATGTGTCTTCTCCATCCACATAGATACTCCCTTTGTCCTTAGGCAAGTGCCTTGTGTTGTACTTAGTTCTGTAGCTGTTTAACTATCTACATCTGATTGAGGGCCATGTCAGGCCAGGGTGTGTGCTTACCCATGTAGCATCTCTCAGAGCAGCCGACCCCTATCTTATCTGGCTGGTCCATGATACATTTTTATCACTTGATAGAATGAATGGATTGTGACAGTATTAGAAGGGATCCTGGACATGGCGCCGTCTTTACCTCCCTCTTTTCGCGAGGGGTCTTTCAAGCACAATGCAAGATCAAACGCATAAAGACATTTTTGCAAACTCTTAAAACTCCTAACCGTGCAGGGTATTATTATTATCTGTCACCCTGGTAACTATTCAAATTAGTGCCAATTAACTTTTGGCGGCACGCTGAAGATTCCTTATCATCTGCGTTAGTTTGTCAGATGAGGTAATGCACTTTTTCTGGGTACAGTTGTCACTGAAGGGATTGGCAGCGTTTCATAGTTGTAAACAAAACTGTCTCGTGTGTGGGACCATGGCAAAGAGGGAGTGGGATGCCAGAAGCTCTGTGAAAACACTTAAATCCATTTCAGCAAGAAGGAATTGTGATCTGGTAAATAAATTAGTGTTCTGCTCTGTTCCCCAGTTCCTCTGCTAATGAGGGGGCCCCAGAGGCTCCTGGTCCTGGGTTATAAACCCCTGATATCCAGTCAAGTTCAGCCGAAAGCTCCTTTTCTCTAGGGATCTTTGTTTAAAAACAATTCTTTAAGTAAATATATGAGTATTTATCAAATGAAAAAGATTTCAAATATACGAAAATGCATAGAGAATGATATAACAAACCCACCACCCATGTGTAAAAATGCTAGCTTTTGGTCTTAACCTGCTCTGGGCATTCTCTTAATGTTTTAATGGAAAACATTTCAAAGACAGTTGAATCTTTCTTTCCCCTTCCAACCCCTTTCCTGACCCCTCCTCAAACATAACTATTCTTCCACGGATCTTTAACTTGGTTAATCTTTCAGTCCAGTTAAGTTTTGAGGGCAGTTTCTACTTCAAAACTGGGGATCCACCTTGTTTCTATTATTCAAAATCCACTTTCGAGCCCATTAAATGGGAGTGTTCTCTTGTGTCATTTTAAATCAACCTCCAGGTAAGCGGAGGACATCACTTCTGGGTGTTTCGGCTGAGATCACGTGTGAGAATGCGAGGACAGTTCCAGGGTAACACCCATCACCACGTTCCTGGAATTCTGGGAAGAGAGGGCAGGAGGTGGTATGGCCTTGCCTTTGAAATATGAAAGTTTGGTGACACCTAGGACATTTTGGACATGGCAGGCATGGAGCATATCAACAGACTATCGAAATGCAGATTAACCCAATTCAATAATAGTTTTTGGGAAATGACAATGTGAGAGGTATGGGAGAAAGGAAGATGGAATAACCTATGTAAGCATATGTTATACACATATGTCTTATTTGCATGTATACCTGCCTCATCCAAACTTGAACTGTCTTTTTAAAATACATGCAGTGGAACAAAGAAAGAACAGCAAGGCGAGGAAATGAAGATGAAGCGAAGATGAGGATTAGAATCATAGATTCAAATCTAAGGGCAGATCAGCACATCAAATACAGGCCGTTAGGTATGATGTTCTCTCCAGAAGTGGCCTACAGATTTGGTCATGAGCTTCTAGACAGTGAAAGAAGGTAAAGGCACCAGTGACACAATTTAGGGCCTGAAAGATAAAGCAAACCGTTGTCCAAGGGAGAATGCCTATTTCGAGCACAGATGCCTGAGAGCCATTTTCCTGAGAATGTGGTCCTCACCTTTGACGGGATGGAGAGGGGAACCGACCAGGACATCCTAGCAACGTGTATGATGCTCTGGAATGGTGTGGACCATGTGCAGGGAGCACAGCTGAGGGACGGAGTGGTCATGTGCATCAGGAATGCCTGGTAACTAAGGGTTATTAATGCTAGTAATGCTGCCAATGCTGTTGCGATGGTTAATTGTATATGTGAACTTGATGGGCCACCGGTGTACGGCTATTTGGTCAAACATTATTTAGGTGTGTCTGAGAGGGTGTTTTGGGGTGAGATTCGCATTTGAATTAGTAGACTGAGTAAAGCAGGTTGCTCTTCTCAGAGTGGGTGGGCCTCATCCAATCAGTTGAAGACCTGACTAGAACAAAATGCTGACACTCCTATGAGTAAGAAGGAAGTCCCTCTGCTTGACTGTCTTTGACCTGGGACTTGTTTTTTTTTTCTTCTTCTTCTGTCTTCAGACTAAAAATAAAACATTGACATTACCTGGGTCTTGAGCCTGTGGGCCTTCATACTAGATCTACACTGTTGGCTCTGCTGGGTCTCCAGCTTACCAACTCAACCTATAAATCTTGAGACGTGTCAGCTTCTGTAATCACATGCACTAATTCCTTGTAACGAATCTCTTTTATAAGAGATTATGAATCTTAAGTATACGTGTGTACCTTATTGGTTCTTTTTCTCTGTAGAAACCTAATACAGACATTCTATATGCAAAGAGAGAGCATGGGCCTTCGGGCACTAATTGTAAAATTTCTTTGGGTTCATAGGCTTTCTAACGGATATCATTGAATAGTGGGAGGATTTCATACTCTCTCACCGATCAGCCTTAAGTATTCTTATAATAATGACAATATCAGTAGTAACGGTTATGGCATACTTCTATGCACTGTACACCTATTAGCTCGCTGAAGCCTCAGAACAATATTCTAAGGTAATTGAGGCACTCAGGGGTCAGGGAACTTGTCCAAGGTGACACAACTAGGAAATGAATGTAGCGTTTCTAGGGCCCTAATCTGAATAAGGCCGATCTTCCATTTACTCTTGGTGGTGGAAACAGGTGAGATCGTGTTATGGAAGCAGATAGCATGTCTTCTGCACTCGGAGGCTTGCCTGTCTCTGGGCAGGAAGGCACAGACGTGAGTGGCATAGGCTGTTGGTTTACGTGGTTGTGGGTGACGGCAGCACCCCAGAATAGCGGTGAGAGAAAGCTGTCAGATCTGGGTGGGATGACGCCTGGAGGAACTGCTGGGATGTGTGGGAAAGTGTGCGGCAGAGCAAGTGAGAAGCGGCGACAGGAGCCACTCATGTTCCCAGGGCCACTTGCAATTTAGAAAACACTTCCTGGGGTCATGTGTAGGCTGCAAGGGTCAGAGCAGGGGCTGAAATTGAAGTCATTTGACACTAAATGCTGTGCTTTCCTCACTACACCTCGCTCCCTCACCAGATCCACCTGTACGTCAGGAATCCCTGTTGAGGGCCCTGTCTTAAATGCCATCATGAAGCTGAGGCAGGAGGAAAGCAATGGGGTAGGAGAGCACACTTCGAGCTTCTTGAAAAGCAGACGCAGGATGGGGGATGCTAGACAGGCCTCTCCTTGTTTGGGAGTCATTCTCACTGCCTGATATTTTCTTTTTGATGGTCCACTTCCCTTGATCCTAACCTCAGTTCAGAAAGGGCACGTGTGACTGTAAGGCCAGTCACTGTGGTAGGATGGTCCACATTGGGTCTGGAATGTACTTCTCACAGCCATGAATGTGTAGGTCTGTGCCTAATAAGGCTGCGGCTGAGGCTGAGGCTGGTCACCCTTGTTTGCATCCCCTCCTTTCAACAATTTTCTTTCCATCAGCCCTTTGGGGGAGCTAGCCCTTGTCTGCTCTTTCTGGAAATCACCCCCTAAGTCAGAATCAGCCAAGCGGGATGGGGGCGAGGTTACAGGTACATCAGATTGAGAGCCTCCTGGGGTGGGTGCTGGGGTGGGTGCTGGGGGTAGAGAGAGCCCCGACTCTGCCCGCACAGCTAGGCCTACCTCCAGAGTGGAGAAGGCTGTCAGGGGACAGTGGGCAGTGGGATGGGAGGATCCTAATGAACCACTTCCTGGCCTGTCACTTCTGTCACCTCCCTTCCCACCAGGTAAATGTTGCTTAGACACCCAGCTTCTGATTAAAGCTACATGATGGAACTTGTACCATGGATGCAACTGATGGCCCGTGTCAGGTTGTTGGAGTTAAAAAATATATTTTAATTTGTTCAGCTCTCTGGGGAAATTATCTGAGCCTACATGTGTGATAATCAACTTTCGCAAAAACCTGAAATTACTCGAGCCACGAAATGAGATTTTTAATCTACATAAATACAGAAGTCTTTGGCTCCCCCACCTTTTTTTTTTNGTTTGTTAACACAAGAGCAGCATCCAAGATACCATTTTCCTAAAGAAAATTGATATCTATTGCCCATGTCCTCACACAGCTACCCAAGGCAGAATTAATCATTTCCTCATCGGTATACCCATAGCAATTTTTACATACATCAAGTTGAACCATATGAAATTGCCACTGTTCACCATTTTGACCTAGAAAATGGCAGTTTCATACAGTTCCGTGTTATTTAGATTGTGTATGTATGTTTCCTGTGTACAATGGGATAGAAACATTTCATCATATATCTTTTGAATCCATGTCACTGCACAGAGTACCTGACACATAGGAGATGTTTAATAAAATGATACTAAAAGCTGAAAAGAGCTCCAAAGTTCTTCTTGGTGTCCTGTTCACTAAAGGACAAAATGTTTGTTGGGCTGATTCTCCACCTATAGAAAAGGGCCTTGAAAAAAATCAGAATAACATAAGTTAATCCATTTATTTGCAAATTTATACATCTCCACACTTCATAGATAAAGCTGTGATATGTATAGATCTCTGAAATATTTATGTTTTTTTAAATACTTGGTGGAGGTCCTTACTTATGACAACATCAAGAGTCTTATTGGAAGTCGTTCCAATTTTGGGGGGAAGAGCCTGAAGTCCAGTGGAGGGAAACTAACATTTTCACTGCAAGCAGGCTCATTTGCTGACATGCACTTAAAACCAAGACTATGCCATTGAATGCCACTTTGCCCTCAGCCCAGGAAATCATAAAGTCAAACTTACGAGTCCATTTCATCCAACCCCCTGATTCTGGGAATATGAGCTTCAACCTAACCCAGTGTACATTTGAGCAGCTTCCATGTGTCAGGTACAGGGCTAGCTGTAGGATGTAGACTGTGATGGGGATTTTCCAACAAGGATTTTCCAACACGGGCTTGACCGTGACCTCCTCCTCTTTTGAGGGCTACTTGGAAAGCACTGTCGCTGTTGCTGCTCCCTCGTTTATTGTCGAATGGAGAGAAAAGCGAGGGAGATGATTGTGAAAATGAAAGCAAAGTACGGTAAACTGTATTTGATTCAGGGATGGGCGGGAACACAGACCACCTCTCACTCCACTCAGAACAGTAGTTGTGTCACCATAACGATGAGACCTACCTGTCAAGGTAAGAGTGAGTATGAATTCCTGCGAGGGAAGGTGTGCTCTTGGCCGCGTGCACATTGAGAACTGGTGTGAACAGCAGTCATCAGGCAGCAGCAGTTTATCTCTTGACTTCATTTTCAGTGCCGCAAAGGTGGCCTGTTTAGAAAGCAAACAAGCTGTGAGACTATTTCGACAGAAGTATCAATAGGATGATTTATAGGTGGGCTATTTAGGGTGACTTAGCAAAGGAACAGCATTTCTGGACAGTGGTAAAATTGTTCAGCTCTCACAAAGGCAAGTGAAGTGGCCTTTTTTTTTTTTCTCCCCACCAAGGTAGTTATCCTGTTTTCAGCCCAGAGACTCAAAGGCTGTTGGATTTTTCCCAGGCTGCCGGGCACAGTGTCTGGCCATGTTCTTTTTCAAGTCCTGTGGCCTCATAATGCTCAGAAATGATGATCTTCACCAAGAGGCCAAGAAACATCTGCCTGTGTGCCAATGCATGGCGCAAGGACAGGCAGCTGGTGAGGACACCGGGCATCTGTGATGCATGACTCTCCCAGAAACTAATTCGGGACCATCTTTTGGTTTCCATAGATTTAGCAGGCATTTCTCTGTCCTAAAAATTAGATTCACATTTTGAAAAACAATCCGTGTATCTNTCCCAAGCCAGTTCTTAATCATCGCGCCACTCGGCTGGCCCTTAATAGATTTTTTTAAAAGCAGTTTTGAATTTATGGAAAAAAGTGAGCAAAAAGCATAGAGAGTTCCCATATGCACCCTCGCCCCACCCCAGCTTTCCCCGCTGTGAGCATCTTGCATTAGTGTGGGACATTTGTTATAATTGATGAGTCAATATTGATATGTTATTATTAACTGAAGTCCATAGGGTATATCAGGGGTCACCCTCGGTGTTGAACATTCTATGAGTTTGGACAAATGTGTAACGACACGTGCCCACCGCTACAGCGCCATACAGAATAATAGTTTTACTGCCCTAAAAGTCCCCTGCGCCCCACCTGGTAGGACATGTGTTTGACTTGTTTTATTTAGTCATCCCTCCACCCTCCCTAATGCTTGGCAACCGCTGAACTTGTTACTGTCTCCCTAGTTTTGTCTTTTCCAGATGTCACATAGTTGGAATCAGACAGGATCCCTCTACTACCTTTTAAACGCCAATATTTTCCCTTTTTTGTTTATATCAACAATAACAAAAATTTACTCTGATTCTTTCTGAGTTAAAATTTTTTTCATGAAGACATGTACAGAAAGAAGCTTCTTTGTTTTTTTTTTTTTTTTACCATCATCTCCTAATGCTTGTTCTTATCATTGGTTGGAACATGGTCAATAGATTTATCTCTTGGTTCAGATGTCCTTGCTTAATATAACAAACCTAACTGTCGGTATATATTAAGAATCTTACTCTTCTGAGGACAGTCAGCAAAATCTAGTGTAGCCTAACTGTGATCTACTTTCTTGTACCTATTTTACAGGAGAATTTGACCTATTGTGATTGAGAAAACTGAGGCTTTGAAAGAGGAAAAGTCTTGTCCACGTAAAGGCATTAGGTGAACAGAAAATAATGCGAGGGCTTTCTTACCCCATTTGAGATACTGCTGAGTTTAGCTGTGATTGGCCAGTGTCCCAATATAGAGACCTCGAAAGGAGACACCATGCCAGTAGCCCCACCATTCAAGCTCTGACTGTGGTGGCTGAGGCCATAGGTTTGATCTTCATATAAGTTAGTGAGTTCCCTTAAAACTCACCTTTAACTCCGGGAAGCTGAGGGTGCCCATGTGGTGCCGCTGGATTGTAAGGGGAACCAAGACACTGAATTTAGATCTCACCTCCCTCTCACCCCAAACCCAGGAATAAAACAAGTCAGACACATGTCCTACCAGATGCAGATCAAACACATGTTGTTGTTGTTGTTGTTGTTTTTTCTTAATGAAATTGAACACTAGCATTGGTTGATAGAAGCGACTGTATTCTGCAGTTTTGTGGTGGATAGAGGAACAAAGAATGCATCTAGTAACTTACGCATTTGCTTGGCATACTTGGTTGTGGGTTTTCTGTTGCCTGTGTGCTAATTGTTTACATTATTAGAGGTGTCCAGGGTGACAAAAAGATGAAGCATCATGAACATTTAAAAAACCTTCTTTCTAACAAGGACAGAGTACCTTATTAAGCAGGTAATCAAGGATCAGCTAACCAAGGGTTCATTGATGGCGAGTGCTTGCTCTTCTAGTGCTGGTGTAATAAATATGGGTGTTTATACCCTTGTCAGTTAGGTGGCAGCATAGTCTAGTGGAAAACAGCTCTGGCTTGTGGGTCAAAGTTTCTCCAATTTACTCCAAACTCATTTATTGATATCACGTTTGCGTGACCTTGGGCAAGTTACTTGATCTCTTTTGATGCCCTTTGCCAGGTCTGTAAAATGGGAACAATCATGGTGATACTTGGCCTTGACTTAAATGGGACAGTACATACGGAGAATTTTGTGCGATCAGTATACAACTTGAAGCTATTANTATCTATCTTCAAGGGCCCTGAAATAGGGGACATGCACATGGGAATTTAACACTTTTAAACAAGTTACTGTCTCTAAGAGTACAGGTTACCCTCCGCCTGATTTCCATGTTAGAACAGCACCGGACCTCTCTCCAGGGACAGACTCACTTAGAAGTAGAAGTGAGGCAAATAGCTTGTTCCTCTTCTTAGTTCATATTGCCTCCGTCATGAGAACTAAGTACTCTGAGAAGAAATCTCGGCGATCCTTAAGCATGTTAGGGTTTGACTTTAGGTCAAATCAGCAAATATTTATCAAGTACACACAAGAGTCAGGGCACTTATAAGACAAAACAAATCAATTAATCAATATCAATACTTGTCACTGGTTGGGAGGAAAAGACAATACAATGAATGGCTGACAAATACAGGTGTGAGTTCCACATAGTCTCAGCAAGATGAGGGGAGAGGAAGCTTCTGGAAAGGGAGAATTCTGCCAACACCAACCTGAGTACCCCTCAGGGGCTTGGCCAAGTACCCCGGTTGCTTCTTCAAGGGGCCCTCTTTACCTTAGGAGCTGTACAGCCTGGTAGACAGACTTGACCACTGGGACCTGCTTGACTCCTGAGCCTTTGGTCATGGGCAGTGGTGGAATTGTCTTGGAGCTGAGTATTACCATTTCCTGCTGTTGACCTTGCACAGTGGGGACATTGCTGTGACTCCTTAAGGTCACAGGGCTAAGTCAGAAAGCGACGAGCTTGAGTTTAGGAGACACCAACATACACACTGGGGTTCCAGGGTGAAAGGTCCTGAAAACTCCATAAACCATGCATAACTTAATTCCTCTGCCTGCTGGTGTGTCTGTCACTTCTGAGATTTAACATGGCCAGATGAGGTCAACATGGGCTGATGAGACCACAGCCAACCAAACAAGGTAAAGAGAAGAGGGCTTCTCAATAATAAGGGTGATTTTTACTACCTGAGATCAACCCAAAGCACAGCTGATCAGGAAGAAAAATGGTATTTTATTCCTAGAAAAAAAAGGATACTTTTGTAAATCGGAAGATAAAATCCAAATATACAGGGATATTTGGATTCTGGCTCTTTTAAGGATTTATATTAACTCGTATATGTTTCTCCTCCCGTTAAGAAGTGTCTTCAACTCAGAGGGCAAATCTATATTCATGAGGAATCATGCACAAGATAAAAGAGCTTGAGGATTCTGGCAGGGGTGGGGAAAGACAGCACAAAGTGGAGTTGACAGTAATTCTTTTATAGGAAAATGCATTCTGAGGTACCAGAAGACTCAAGGAGAGGATGACACTTTCCTTCAGAAGTTAGAAGTTCTAGCAGAACAATACTCTTCCTGCAAAACATGTGTAAAGGTCTACAGATAGGCCAGGAGAGAGATGGGGGTGGGAGGGTCCGTAGCCTGAGGAGCTGAAGATGGTGGTTGGTTCTGGAGACTGTAGGGCCCTAGCGAGGTAGGGCACTGGTAAGATCTTTTGATGCCTGGGGTTTTGATTTTAATGTGATCATCCTGCTACTAAGGAAGTTGACCCAAGGAGATACGTTCAGTATAACCTTGAGTATTCTTTCCCTTTAAGTTATAACTCCCAGGGTGTAAGCAGCAGAGAGCAACACACAAGCTATATAATAACATGCCCAGATTGAATCCACTTATTTACTAGGATCTCTGTCCTTGTGCACTCATCTGCTGGACTTTCTGACTTTGAGACTTTTTCACAGCTGTCATCATTGAGTATAAATAACAGCCTGCTGAGAGTGGGTGACAATGTGGCATTTTGCTGGGCCACTTCTTGCTCAGCATTCCTCGTGTAGTCTTCTGCCACTGGCCACGTGCCAGGCCTCACAAACAGCCGTGAAAACAACTTGGCGTAAAGTGACATTTAAAAATGATTGTTGAGCTACCTTCATGATTACATCTTTCGTGCTTGGCAAAATAATTACTATGCTTTTATTAAATCAAAAGAAAGCATTGATAAAATGGTTTTCTCTACGTGGATTACAGTCTATTCAGTGATCTCTGAGCTTCGTCTTGTGTGTGTGCATCTCACGCAATGTCCTTACTCCAAAAAATGTATCCACAAATTACT
>NW_017731917.1:568935-584194 GCF_001890085.2 Hipposideros armiger | reverse complement strand
GCATGACTCTCCCAGAAACTAATTCGGGACCATCTTTTGGTTTCCATAGATTTAGCAGGCATTTCTCTGTCCTAAAAATTAGATTCACATTTTGAAAAACAATCCGTGTATCTATCAGTAATTGGGAAATATCATAGAACTGGCAAGCAACTTGAAAATCATCTTTTGGCCAGATTGTAGTGTAATTCGTCCTTTTGCAGATCAAGGATCAGCCCCAAGAGGCCAACTGACTAGGGGGAACCCTTCTCCCTGCCTTCACATTCATCTTTTAGCCTTCATTCCTTCTGTCTTACAGTTTTTCTTCATTTCTCTCCAATCAGAGATTCTTTACAGTCTGAAGAAGTAAAAAATATATATTTTTATTATGGTCACTGCAATGTTGGAACCAGGGACAGA
The DNA here is from genome assembly GCF_001890085.2 of Hipposideros armiger. Classification (NCBI taxonomy): domain Eukaryota; kingdom Metazoa; phylum Chordata; class Mammalia; order Chiroptera; family Hipposideridae; genus Hipposideros; species Hipposideros armiger. Next base: position 583,798 of record NW_017731917.1, on the reverse strand, counting down.
ACCAAGTTTATAGATCTTAAGACCTTAAGCCTTAGACAATTGGGGGACCTCCTTTCAGAACAAGAATGCAGTGTTATCTGACCTTATTGTGGTAAACATGTTGCAAGATCCGTGCATATCAAATTACTTCATACACCTTAAACTTACACAATGTCCTATGTCAATTGCATCTCAGTAAAGCTTGAAAATTATAAAAATAAAAGCATGCAGGTGACCCTGTGCATACGGAAGGGACCCCTGCCCCTGAGGGCTCCTTGATGCTGAAGCCAAAGTTTCAGATTCCGTCTCTGGTTAGGACTACTGCGTTTCTTCCTTTATTTTCTATTTCATGTCCCATGTCAAATGGAACAGTATTGAGGGTTTGATAGATGATGAGAGCACGCAGCACAAATATAAATAAGCCTTAGTTATTCTGATTGGTTTTCACATAGGTTGTTTGTGTTGCTTTTTCTGTCTTCCTTGTTTTCCTCTCTTGCGTTCTGGCCTCTCCCCTCCTCCCAACTCTTAGCTATGAGATATTTCTAGAAGTCCACATTTGCGGGAAAGTACAGCAGGGACTGTTGCCCTGGGATCTGTGAGTCCTGACCCCCCAATGTCAGAGGGCCCTGTGACCCCGCGATGGTCGAGAGCCACAGCATTTACTAGGAAGGAGTCTAGCCCCTGACATCTTTCCTTCTAAGATGACTGCAAAACATCGACATGTTTTTAGCTATATTTTGCTATTAAATTTTTCACTGCCTTAGGGCCTTCGACCAATGAGGGGGAAAATGAGAATTTTACATTTTTATGAAGGAAATATTTTCAGTGGTAAAATGGACTTTCTCAGATCTCAAGAACTTGTGTCTTCCAGGAAACAGTAATGGTCTGCCCTGAGGTTGGAAGAATGTCTTTATCCTAGACACGACACTAAACCCTTAGCCAGGCTGAAGCAAAGAGTGGCGGTGAACAGGACTATCTGGTCCTATCATAGCTGTCAGGAGGGTGACAGGTGAGGAGAGGCAGGGAGGCCCTAAATGAGTGGCTCTGCTGACAGGGCTGATGAGGGTGCTTCGGGGAGTGCCCCAACTTGGGGCCGGGGACCTGGACTTACTCACTCCTGCGCCACTTGGAGCATGTCATAATGCGGGGGGTCATTTATTTCTTTTTGGGGTCTTGGGACTTGCATTTGCAAAAATAAGGGATTATACTAAGACTAAGGGTCCCTTATCACCCTGGTTTGTTTCCTTTCCATCCATGTATTCTCATCCATCACTATATCCCTAAAGTAGGCCAAGATAATGAAAGATTGTAATTTTATTTTGTAAGACTTTCTTTTTTGAATATCTTATATTTGTTAATTACCTGTATATTGTAAGCATCCTGCTAAATGGAATGCCTGTGTATAAGTCATAAGCATCTAGCCTTAATTTGTGCTGTGTCTATGATATAGTCCATCCCATTCCTAGCGTGGCCAGCTGCCCTCTGACCACCACCTGACCCGAGCCTCCTTCCAGCAAAGACCAGGGGATGTGGTGATGCCCTCAGTTGGTTTATAAAAGCCCAGCTCTCACGAGAGGGAAAGGACCTGGCATTTGTGGCCTTGTGACCACCGTCAACCCAGTCCCCACACTAGCGGGGCCTTTGTCATTACAGGATGGGCACCAGGGTGGCAGACAACTCCAGTTGTCTTTCATGGGAACCTGGGATCACAGGCAGGAGAGCACCAAGTAGGGATTAACTAGGTTATTTCATCCGTCCTTACATTGGGGGCTGTATTTCTATCGCTGCTCTTTATGTCCAGTTACCTTCTGGGCTGCGTTGTGTGTTGTTCCTAATATATTATAACCTATTAAAGGGTAATCTTCTCTAATTTTCTGTCATTTTGCAGTTCTGTTGCAAAGGGCATTCAATTGTGGATTAAAATGCTGACATCTGGATAGCGCTGGGAAAAAACCTGCCAAATTCACAGGCTCTCAAAGCGGCCGTATGTTTGAAAAGCTTTAACCACTTCTGCGATTTCCCCTTTTTTTGGAGGAGGGAGCAGGAGAGGAGGTGGCTGCTTGCCCCTAGAGAATATTTCGAACAGCGTGTTCCCCAGGGGAGACTGAGTTGCTTTCAGTGACTTAGCCCCTGGTTTGAGCTCCATTCTAAGTCCAGTATGGCCCAGCCTCAGATGCGCTGAGTTTCAGGGCGGTCAGCCCACCACCACCTGCCACTAACACAGTCAGAGAGGGCATGAATTAGAAGGGCAGAGGCAATTTACATAAATACGCTGCTGTCCTTAACTGTGGTTGTGAAGCTCTACACTCACCCTGCTGCTCCCTTGGGGTTTGAGCCAGGGGCAGGCGAAGTGCTCAGGATGAGCTGTGGGCTGCTGGGAGTATCCTCCGGGGAAAGCCTGCAAGTCCAGCCCATGCACGTAGGGTATGACACTGTTCAGTCCCCTTCCCTCCTGTCCAGTGGCTGAATGGCTGAAGGTCATGATGTCATCAGTCGTCCACATTCATTCACTCACCATTCATTTCATTTCTCCATTACCACCCTTTCCCGTGCTCCAGCTCTCTCCTGTATGAGCTAGAGGTTCATAGCATAGTAGACTCTAAGTATTTGGTAATAAATAAGCAATAGAGTTATAGGTATACCATCAATAAAACCAAAAAAGGACTTAATGTTAGGAGCCTGCGCTTTCTGACAGGACGTGGTCTACTCTCTGGCCCCAAGGCTCCCTATGGTGAGCTGTTCCCTCTTAGAGCACAGATCCCACCTGGGCTGGCCTGAGGAGGGAGTCAGGAGTGAGGGGTGCTGGCTTCTCCCAGCAGAGAGGTGTGGGCTGAGACCTCCCAGGCCGAGTGGGCGAGGGGCCAGAGCACAGCTTCCCCTGAAATTGCCCACGTAGAACCCCAGACAGACGGCTTTGGGCAGGCAAGCTGGCACGAGGCCGGTGGCAGGCTGCCACACACACAGCACATGTGAAGGTGAGCAGCAGGGACAACCAGCGTTGGGGGAAGGGGAGCGAAGGTGTCAGATAAGGTCTGATTTGTTCACTTCTTAATGATTTCAAATGAATTGATAAAAAGACATGCTCAAAAATGAGGTGGGGGAACCCCAACAAAGACAGGAAACCTACCTTAGGAACTGGGAGGGGGGGGGCTCTGGAGGAGCTGGCTGGCCACACGCGCCTGAGGTGACTTGAAACCACAGCCCTGAAAGGCTGATGTCCAGGAGGGACAAGCCTCCGAGCAGGAATGTGGAAGTGGCTGAGGGGTGGTGGGTTTGTGCAGTGTGGTACACAGTGGAAAGGGCCTGGGCACTTTGGGGGCGACAGAAGCGTGGCTTTTTCTGCTGTGAGTGACAAGCAGCCTGGATGCCTGTTCTTGCTGGAGAGGTTTAGGCCCTGGTCTGATGTGCACGTACCAGAGCTTTCTGAGGAGCACTGTGCCACATGGCCGGGGTCCTAAAAGATGGAAGAATCTTACAACCCAAGTTTGAGGCGTGGCAGGGTCCCAGTGGAGGAAAATGATAGCAGTGGACACTCTTTCTATAGAAAAAGAAAGAACACATAACTCAAGGTGCTCTTAAGGAAAGCCCTCTATCATCCAAGACTTGAACAGAAAGTACAGATTTGAAATTTGATGAAGGAAATTGGAGGTAACCAAACTTGCCAACACATCACATGCTTCCCGAAATAAGGTGTTGTCCATGGCAGACACCTCATTACATGCTGTCTGTGAGACGGTTTCTGGGAACTTAAGGTGGGCTTGGGAGCTGTCACTTGATTGGTGACTGCAGAGGAAGGACTTCATTTTTCATGGTGGCCTGGTTAGCTGTGAGATTTTTAGATCAATAACTGGCTGCAGATGATAGATGGATAGATGTCCATGATATAATATTTACCATGTCCTATTATATGATGTCTAGTAATAAAAATAATGCATAGAATGTGATATTATTGGGTTGTCGAAAAAGTCATGACGTATTTTTTCTATGTTTTTCATTGCAAAAGTGTGTCATGACTTTTTTGACAACCCAATATATACTTTTTACATATGCAGAAAAGGAAAGGATTTTTTTTTTAAGGATTTTATTGGGGAACAATGTGTTTTTCCAGGACCCATCAGCTCCAAGTCAATTTAGATGTTTTCAATCTAGTTGTGGAGGGTGCAGCTCTGTGGCCCATGTGGGGATCGAACCGGCAACCTTGGAGTTATGAGCACTGTGCTCTAACCACCTGAACTAACCGGCCGCCCCAAAATGAAATGATTTTTTAACTGAGATTTTGGGTTTAGACAGAAGTGCCCATCAGGAAATGCAGTAAATATATGATTATGAACTGGATTCAGCTGCTGCAAAATTGTCTTCTGCGTATACTCGTGCATTGGTGGCTGGAAGAGTGTGTATGTAAACCTCTCTTTGAAGTGCTGTAAATCTATTCAGGCAGATGACTAAAAATGACATGAGCCCTACTGGTCCCCCAAGAGTTAGGTGAGAGGTGGGTATAACATTTCAGGACAGAACAGGGGTTCTCACTATTAATGACAATTCACTCTCCCCATCTGGATTTGCAGTTTGGAATATGTTCTTTCTTTAGTCTCTGAATATCACAAGTGAACACTTCCTTTTAATTTTTCTTTTTCCCTAGGAATTTCTTCACGAAGGAGCTTTGGCCTGGTCTAACCTTTCTCCCTGGTTTGTTTCAGTCCCTCCACCTTTCTCCTGCCTTTCCCCCTACACATCCACCCTCCACCCCCACTGCTAATATGACATCAGTGGCCTCCTAGAAACTGCAACCCCTTCAGGTTTTACAAAGGGTTATGAGGTCCTCTCATCAGTCACTTATGCTCGTGCATGCTTTGCACAAGACACGAGGAGTCCTGGCTGGGTTACTGGCTTGCAGCACTGTAATTGGCGTCCGTTCACGGCTTATCATTTGCTGTTCTTTGGGAGGGTGTCTGTGGCTTCTGTTTCACCACACTGCCTCACCTCTGCGTGGGGTTGGCTCTGGTGATCAATGGCAGTAATGAGAGGCAAGTTCAGAAGTGGGAGTGGACTGCTCAGGAACATCTCTCAGAGAGAGAGAGCGAGAGCGAGAGCGAGAGAGNATGTGTGATAATCAACTTTCGCAAAAACCTGAAATTACTCGAGCCACGAAATGAGATTTTTAATCTACATAAATACAGAAGTCTTTGGCTCCCCCCCCTTTTTTTTTTTTTTTTTTGAGGAGGGAAGATTAAAAAAATTCTAATTCATTTCTCCCCTTTCCCCCCAGGACACTATCATTAATGATCATACTAGTAGCACCTTGTATAACATTTTTCACATACATTTTCCCTTTTTATTGAAACTTCACACCAACTCTGAACTCTTAAGGCTGGGGGTGGTGGTAAGTATTGCTCCCCTTTTTTATAGAAGAAAATGGGCCTCTGAGAGGTTGTAAGATTTGCCCAAGTTCATATGGTGGATGGGTTGCAGAGTCAGAATGAGAATCTGGTTCTTCTGGCAACAGGTGTTCTTTTCACCCAGGTAGGCTTGTCTCATAGTAATGAGAGTAATGGAGTGTTTATAAAGGAATGGAGTTCAGGTAAGGTACGTTCATATTGACCCCACCTGCATGAGTCAGGATAAGCTAGGTTGAGTGGTGGTCACATCAAAATTCCAGCAGCTTAACGTGGGTGCAGGTGACGCACCAGGGCAGTTGCCCTCCATGTCTCCAAGCTGCTTTCATCTCATGACCCCGTCTCCCTCACCCCCATGTCAGCATGAGGCCTCAGGGTGCACTGAAGCAGGAAAAGGGGGACTGAAGAGTTGCATGTCGGCTTTTAAATGATTCAGCCTGAAAGTGATGAAATTCAGTGTAAGTTGCATGGCATTGTACAGTTGCACGAGGCACTGGGACACCATGTTTTCTGTGTGTCCTGGAAGGGGAAGAAAGCAAGCAATCCTGGTGACTGGTAGTGATGACTGTCTGGGCTGTATAGCAGCCCCCCTTTGAACAAACACCCATGTCACAGAGCCCGAGGAAAGCCTTCATGCTGCTAGAAATCACTTTGGAGGAACATCTAAGTATGTGACAGGTATATAACAGGTATAAACCATGCAACACCTAAATAAATGTCTTTGCATATGGTTCAAGGATTGTGATGCCTGTTTCACAGGTACAATGTTCCTGATTAAACCTTCAACGAGTCCCCCTTGTCCTGAGGGAACAGTCAAAACTCCTTAAATTGACGACGGCCCACCCTGAGTTGGCCCCTGACACCGTAGTCCCGTCTCAGATCCCCTGCACTCCTCATGCTCTAATCAGGACAATGGAGCACCTTCCCGTTTTCCCAGGCGAGCTGTCTCTCTTTTGCCTCCTGGCCTGTGTGCGAGCTGTTCCTGTGCCTTGCAGGACTTTCCTTCCTACTCACTTCCTCCTGCCTGACTCCAGCTCTTTATCCAGATGTCAGCTCCAGTATCATTTCTCAGGGCAGGCTTCTCCTGCCCGGGTTAAACCTCTCCCTTTGTGCTCTGTCAGCCCTTCTACTTAGCTGTATGAGCTATTGGATCTTGGTAACGTAGCGTCCTGTTCACTTATCTGAATCCCCACGTAGATGCCAGGCTCCTGGGGGTGAGGGACAGGGATTGATGGCAGGGTTGCCCTTAAGAGTTTACACTCTGCTCAGGGCTTAGCCTGTACTTGGAAGCAATTAAATACATATTTGTTAAATAAACAAATGAATGGATGTCCGAGTGGATGCGTGAGGCCTGACTAAGCAGGGTGAGATGACACATCCCCCGGGTCTCACACTCTTCTCCACTGGCTGTGAGGTAGGCCATAGTCAGAATGGTTATTCTGAGCTTCGACCACTGTTTCTCTTGCTTTTGGTGTCAGTGCACATTTGTATGGTGCTCTTGATTAGTCAGTTGCCTTGTGCCCTACCACTCTTCCTAAAAAGTGGTAGAAATATCGTACATTTTAATGAAATCATTTTCTACTTCTCTAGCAAGGTTTAAATTCAGGTGATAATACATAATTAACGGTAAAGTGTCATTTCGTACCTGTATCATTTGACTCTAATTCCTATTAGCTATTGCTTAATGGGTATGGAGTTTCGTTTGGGGAAGATGAAAAGTTCTGAAGACAGATGGCGGTGATGGCCGCACAGCAATGTGAATGTGCTTAACCCACTGAACTGTATACTTAAAAAGGGTTGAAATGGTAAATTCTGTATTTTACCACGAGAAAAATTTGATTTCCATTATAATGTATATCATTCATTCCATAAATTCAACCAGAATACCAGTAGAAATAAGTACTCCAAATATGGCTGTGGACTATACAGGATAGTGTCACCTACCTAGGTCACAGCCTGTTTCATGTCACCAGGCTAGTGTGTGATTGTACTGCAAGGAAGATCACTGAGACTGAGCACATTTTGTCTCCCTGGCTGCTGCTTATTTAGGAAAATCATTACCCTAATGAGACTCATTTTGGATCAATAGAAAAATTATCTCACCTCTTTCCCCCCCAAGATGTAAGCCCAGCTCAGTGATTTCCAATTCTTTTTTAAACTAGCATCAACCTCTGTTCTTTTCCTCTCTGATAGCATTTGCTTAAAAAAAAAAAGTTTAAAACTATTTCCTACTCCTGCATTTATTGAGTTACAATTTATTTGTCTCCTGCACACCTTCCTTAAACATATCTAGACCCAGAGTCACCACCTAGCAGTGTTCTTATTGGTTTAGACTGGGCCAGTTTCTCCACATTGATTTGATATAATTGCTGCATTTGATAGAACGCTGAAGTAGGAATAGAAGCGTGACTTCCATGGGGCCTTTGGCTTAGCTTAAGGACCCCTGTTATCACCTGCAAGGAAACAAGGTAGTCTGCATTTCGTTTGTTTCTGGCGCGTTTCCTTTAAGAATCCTGGCGCCCGGCTGTCCAGTGTGGTGGAGGGGCTCCTGAGGGCTGGTGATGGACGCCCTCGTCGGGAGTGTGCAGTGGCTCTGCTACCTGGCGGTGATATACGATTTCAGCACTTCAGGGGTGATTGGGACTCTCCGCGCTCCCTGGCTGGAATTTGGCGGCCATGTTGTTTTGTGCTTTACTGTTCCACAAGAGGAAAATAAATCTAGAAACCTGCTTCACGAATGGACCTACTGTATCCAATTCTATATTAGTAAAAGATCTTAAAGGCTATAGGCCTTCATTTTCTTACCTGTAGCAGGAAGAAGGTCCTTTCCATCTGTAGAAATTCTAAATTTCTAGCTAACACGGAGCAACATTAAGGGGGCCTAATAGCCCTTACATTTTTTTTTCTCTTCCAGCAAGCCCAGAGGGCTCATTGTCTGTGGGTTTTCAGGGGTTGTTACTATCCCTCAGGGTTGATTGATCTGTTTATTCTAAGCTTGCGGCCTGAGCTAGGAAGGAGGCAGTTTGTGTTGGGCCCTGCTGAGAACAACAGCCTAATCACCTAAATACCACCTTGGGGAATGAAGTAGCTCTCAGAGAAGCCGAATGGGCTTGTGCTTAGATTTGGAATGAGGAAGATGAAGGAATGGGGGAGGCNGGGAGAGAGAGAGAGAGGAGAGAGGAGAGAGAGAGAGGAGAGAGAGGAGAGAGAGAGAGGAGAGAGAGAGGCAGATACTGACTGTGTGTTTTTCATGTGGCTCTATGCAAATAAAATACACAGAATAAAGGCCAAGTATAGGCTAGGAGTGCCAACAGGAAGCCATCATGGTGGTGTGAACAGATATATAGGGCAGCCATAATCGGAGGATTGGTGGAAAATAAGAAAGCAGAGTCAGCATGCCAGGAAAAAGCAGGACAGAGACACTATGGGTGATTTCATATAAGACGGGAACTCTCAACAGATATTTGTACACCCCTGTTCAGAGCATCATTCACGATAGCCAACAGGCAGAAATAGCCCGATGTCTATCGATGGATGAATGCATAAATAAAATGTGGTCTAGCCATACAATGGACTGTAGCTCAGCTTTAAAAAGGAAGGACATTCTGACACATGCAACAACATGGGTGAACCTTGAAGATTTTATGCTAAGTGATAGAAGCCAGACCCCAAAGGACAAATATTGGTTTTCTTTGGATAAATACCCAGAATATCAATGTCAGACTTTCCCCTGAAATGCATCATCTATGTAATATTGTACTCTGAAATATAAATGTGGCATTTCTGGGGAAAATAAAGGACACGTATTGTACGATTCTACTTATATGAGGTACTTAGAGTTACTTCGATTCATAGAGGCAGAAAGCAGAATGGTGGTTGCCAGGGGCTGGGAGGACAGCGATGGGGAGTTGTTGTTTCATGGGTGCAGAGTTTCAGTTTGAGATGATGAGACAGCTCTGGAGATGGGTGGCTGTGATGGTTGCACAGCAGTGTGAATGTACGTAATGCCGCTGAATTGTACATGTAAAAATGGTTAAGACGGTGAATGTTATGTTATGTCTATTTTACCACAATTCGAAAAGGAAAAATGTTGGAACTCTCTATTTTCTATTCTTAGATCCTTAACTTTTAACCTCTACAGATCTTTAACTTAAATATCTCTCCTATGAGTGCGTCTGGAAGGTGGATGGGGAACTTATTTGGGACGCAGAAGAAAGCAAGGAAAGAAAGTTTGGTGGTCTCCTGTTACCCATCCACTAAGGCACAGGAAACAATGTGTGTGATAGCCTCTCTTGTTTTTATTTTGCAGAGGAAGTGGCAGTAACACCCTTTAAATTCACCTTGAATTCTACCAGGCAGCTTTACCGTAAATCTACTTTGACGTATTTCAAGCAGCCCCATAGCTGTCTACTAGCTTAATTGGTGTTTTGCTCATTTCTAATACCAGGAATGTCATTAAATGTTCTTTCCTGGCCTTAACTAACGCTGTTCAGTCCTTGTAGCCTGGTTGATTAATGGCAGGGTAATTGCCCTTCGTTTCCTTGCCTTCAAAACAGTGCCACCTGGGTCTTTACTGCCTTCAAAGCAGATGTCTTCTGCAAGGAGTGAAATTCCTACCAGCTCAGAGTCTCCTCCTACCTAGGTGAGAAGTCACTGGGGGGCACAGGAAGAGCGCCAAAGCCAGCAGCCTGCCAGCCCTGCAGGAGCCTTCAGAAGAGTGACCCCAGGCCTTCCCCAGGTTAATTAGCAAGGGCTGGGCTGCGGCTAGCACTCCCTGCTGGATCAGTTGAGGAAGGGGCCATTTTCAGGGGAGGCAGAGGATGCTGGCAGGTGAAGGAACAGAGACAGCTCCCGAGGATGAGGAAGGAGTTTGCAATACCATTCATATGAAATGTGAGGCTGGCCGTCTGTTCTTTACTCTTGGGGACATTTTGGAGCGTTCACCACCTCTGCCAAGCTCTTTCCATAACCACCCTCACGTCCGCCTCACAGTAGCCCGGGAAGTGGGTATCCCTGTCGTTCCATTTTTGTAGATGAGCAAACCAGAGTGCAAAGAGGGGAAGTAACTGGACCGAGGCTGCCTGGAATGTTCCATCAGGCCTGATGAGAGCAGGTGACAGATTAGAGCAGCTGGGCCCAGTGTCACTGGAGCGTCTCTGCCCTGCTCCTGACCCCCCCCCCCTGACCTGCACTGCTTACCCGCAGGCACTTCTGACCGTCTGATCTCTGGATTCTGCTGCCCAACTGGCCCTTCCGTGCTGAACTTGAAAGCATCATAGGGCTATGTCAGCTCACAGACTGGCATTGCTACCCAGAGCAGAGCACGGTTTGGCTGACCTCCTTGGCACTCCTCTCAGCCCGATCCCAGTCCTGGTTTGCCCTCTTCCTTTCTGGCCTTGCCTTGGCCTCCGCAGCCTGGCATCCCAGACTCATGTACCTGGTTTACCTGTGACCCAGGGTGTTGAGTGCAGACACACACACACACACACACACACACACACACACACACACACACGTTCTAGTGTCAAACAAAATGACAAACCAGGAGGTTAATTTTCTTAACCTGAGGAATTAGCACCTTAGGACTCGATGAGGCAGAAGGATCTAGAAGGGGGCTGAACAATGAGTGAGGAGGCTCGGGAAGTGAGTCAGAGCTGGAGTTCCCTGCTCGCCATTTCCTGAAGAGGAAGAAAAAGCCTCCACAGTGAGTACTGCCCCACTCTGTGTAGCTCGTGCCTTTATGCTAAAGGATGCCCTTTAGAGAAGCACCATCTGCTATCTCCAGGTAGGAGACACAGTGGGCCTAGAAAGAGGGATGGCTGCACAGGGGACCAAGCAGATCAGTGTGTAATACCGAGGGCACATTGTAAGACAGTGAGTCACAGCGGTTCATGTGCGTTTCATCCTGGCTGAGGAACGGTTGGCCTGGACGCTTGGTGATGGCCGTAATGACCGTGATCTATTCCAGGAAGGGACGTGGTTTTTTGATTCTCCACGAATGTGGAATCATACCAGACAGACTGGCAGGGAGATGGTCTCTCTAGAATGGAAGGTCCTTGGGGTTTAGTCATTTCCTATGCATCTGCTAGGTCACCAGTGTGAGTCTGGCCCTACTCGCCTGAATGCTGCTGGCACCCTGTGAGTTCTTACCCTTTCTTTTCCCAAAGTGCTCGGGGACCACAAAGCCAGCTGAAAAGACTGGCACTTTGCTAAGTAGTCAATTTTAAATGAAACTGAAACCCAGGCTAGGAGTTTGGGTTTACCTCCCAGATCACAGGAATTTATTGCCTCATTAACAGCCAAATAAGCAGTTTTAAATGATCCAAGAACAGGCTGACCACTTGGAATCCCAGGTAGTCTGCTCAGCTTCCTGTCTTTTAGCCGGTGAGTGACTTACTTTGGCTTCCAAGGGGCCCCACTATGGGGAAAAGGAGGCAGGAAATGAGATTCAAACCGAAAATGGGAGCGGGTAGGGGCATTCTAGTTTATCAAGTGGAAGTAACTTTAACTGTCTCTCTGTGTGTGGGGGGCATTTAGAAGTCTTGTAACTAAAGATTGTTTAGTCACTTAACCCGGTGACCTAGAAGTACGTAGGAAGGGTGTGTGTGTGTGTGTGTGTGTGTGTGTGTGTAGAGCCATTTGACTTTCCGGATTTAGAGCCATTTCTACGTTAGGGCCAAGATGACTTGTAGATTTGTTTAATGTCTATCTCCCACTGCTGTAATGTAAGCTCTTTGATGGCTGTTTTTGCTTGTTTGTATGTGTGTTTGTTTTGGTTTTCTGATCTCTTGCTCACGAATGTATTTCAAGTACTTAGAACAGTGACTGGCACCTATGAACACCATAAATATGGATTGAATGAGTAAAAAACTGACTTTGGATGTGTGTTTGTGTGTGTGTGGGTGGGTGCACATACACACACAGACGAGGAACCTCTGACCCTTGAGTTACTTGCTGAACAACTTGAGTACGTAACATAGTGACGAATTAGAACATAGTCCAAAGGACCATGGAGTAGCCACACAGAGACGACAAAGCTCAAGTTCATGTTTCTTTACTTATAAGAAAGACTTACTGTCCTTCACAGCCAGGCCTGCGTTAGATAACTGTTCTTGGCCTGGGACAGATTAGAAATGGCAAATTAAAGATAGAGATAAATCACAAAAACCAAACCAACAAAGCGACAGCTTATAGTTTGACAGGAAGAGAGAAGGCAGACAGCAGATCCAAGTACTCTAAAGAGAGCCTTTGGAACCAGCCTTTTATACTTTACTGTCCCTTTGAACATTACATCATATGGCACGGTATGAAATTAATTAATGTTCTTAGCGGACACTGTATCATCTAAAGCTTAAAGTGTGTCTCTTTTATAAGAAGACGAGGTCACCTCTAATTTTTTAGAAAGAGTCCTTTACAGTGGTTTAAATAACTGTTTCTTAAAGAGTATATGCTTTCACTATCCGTATACCAGGAAGCAGAAAATTATGGCCTGCAAGTGAAATCCAGCTGGTTGCTTGTTTTTATAAATAAAGTTTTATTGGAAACAGCCATGGTCAATAATTTACATATTGTTTATGGCAACTTTTGCGCTATAGTAGCAGATGAGTAGTTGCAACAGAGACCATATGTCCTGTAAAGCCAAATATTTATTGCCTGGCTCCTTATAGAAAAAGTTGGCTGATCCTTGATCTAAATGTTGGGTTCTTCCTGGATGTCAGTTTCTGCTTATGTGTACCTGATTGATTTGCATGTATTACCAAGCAATCCATATATGTGAATGTGTATACTACACATTTCTGTGTGATAGTAAGCACAGTTAAATGCTAAGGATCATAATTTCCTTTACTTCTCAAGCATAGCTTTTAAAAGAGTTTGGATGAGCTGTTAGTCTTCCTGCTTCTTTCAGCTGATGGTGTGTTGTGACCGCTGATTCAAAGAGCAAAGACGTTTTAGAGAACCATAGCACTCTTAGAAACCCCACTGCACATTCACCGTCCTCCCAATAGCTCCTTGAGTGTAGACATATTGATTGTACTCAGAGCTTATATAAGATAGATGCTCTCGCAGTATGAAGGATTCAATGATTACGTATCCCAGAATACACAGGGTTGTGTGCAATGACAAGAAATACGATATGCTTCATAGACCGTAGAATATATTCTAGGTAAAATTTTGCTTTTGGATTATTCTTGTGGCTTTTGCCACTGGCTTAATAGAGAAGCTTCTCCAGCTAAGGCAGGCATGTGGATTGATTATTCTGGGCTGGCGCAGGTCTACCACATGAGTGTTTGGTTTTACTAGCTCTGACTTCGACATTCTGCTCAGCCTAGCTAATATACTTCACTTTATTCGGTTACTGTTCAAGTACCAAGTGCCCAAAAATTCATGATGGAAGGTAGGCTTCTGAGATTATGGACCCCTATGGGGGAAAATAGGTGTATGTATCTTTAAAGTCAGCACTAAATCACAGTTTGGATTTGGGGTGGGGAAGGGAGTGCCTTTTTTATTGAGATATCATTTACATGCCATAAAATTGACCGTGGTAAAATGTAAATTTGGTAATTTTCAGTATATTTACAATGTCATACAACCACCTCTTTTTGTTAAAGACATGCAAGCAGTTTGTTTCATTGTTTAGGAACTCTGTAATCCCTACAAAAGTGGCTGCTAGAATTGAACTGAAGTCCACATTTGTGCTCTGTTGAGATTTTACAAATGGCCTGTGTGCCACGGGGATTTGCTGAGTGTGGATATTGACAGTCCTAGGTCCCCTGAGTTTATTTTATTCATCAAATTGTTCATTCCCATTGGGCAGTGTCAGGGAACAGCAGGGCCCAGGGCCCCATGCCTTTATCCTAACCGCAAGCCCCAGGGGTTTGACCAATCTCCCTAGGCATGGAATTCTTTCTCCCTTTATTATAGTGAAACAGAGAGAGCATACCAAAAATGACACTCTACCCTAGCCGAGTTCTCAGTGGAGTCTATATTGAAATTAAATGGGACCTGGGGAGCTTCAGAGCTGTGTCTATCATGTTAGAGACCCCTGATTTATAAAAGGAAGGTCATTTCCTGAGATTGTTCCCAGCAGTTTTCACTGGGAAAGCTAAGGGCATTAGAGAAGACAGCATCTCCGGGGATCTAGAGAAAAACACAGGGAGGAAAAGACTTGTTCATAAACCTGCTTCAAGACAGCAAACTACATTCTCCACATTGAGTCCCTCCACCTTTTTTAAAAGCATCCAAATGATATGTCTCCTTTCTCGTCTGGCTGACCAGCCTGCGTCTAGTTGGGGGTGGGGGATGAGGGGTACAGATCGGGAGCCCCTGAGCCTTCCATAAGTCCGTGTGGCGTCACTATCTCCGTTCCTGTAGGGTTAACGCGACCTTTTACTACCTGGGTGTTGATTTTCTTTTCACTTGTGTTCTGGATTTTCAAATTCTCAGACTACAGAACAAGTTGAAAAGTACCGTATTTCCCCATGTATAAGACG
>NW_017731917.1:558818-564035 GCF_001890085.2 Hipposideros armiger | reverse complement strand
TCCTTCTCCATCTTGGCTCTCAGCTGACCTTCCACAGGCTCCCACCATCTGCCCGTCTTCTCTTCCTTCTCGCCTGATACTGTGAACTGTGTGTCATTAAGGCCAGTCATCCCGCTGGGACGCTAGATGCTGTCCCCTCTGACTTATTCAGGGACACCCTTCATCAGTTTCCTCTTCTTTATCATTTCTTTCTTCTCTATTGGAGTATTATTTTGTTAGAATACAGAAGTGCTGTTATAGCTCCCAACTTACAAAATAATTAAGAGCTCTCTGGACTTCTTATACCCTACTCACTACTGTCCCATTTCTTTGATGGTCTTTGCAGCAAGTGTATTTCTTCTGTCTCTAATTTCTCATCGTCACTCTTGCCTGAGCTCACTCTGTACAGCCTTTTGTTGCCATCACTCAACCAAAAGCTCCTGTGAAGGCCATCAAAGCTAATGATCGTCAGATAATATTTGGGATATGATTCATTTTTGTGATAGACAATAACTGTGATATGATCATTATTCTACATTCATTCATTCGACAAGTATTTGTTGACCAGCGACTATATGCCAAGCACTGTTCTAAGTATTTTACAAGTATTAACTCACACAAGCTCATAAAGTGGATACCGTTATTATCCCCATTATCTGTTCCTTCTCAGTATCATTTGCTGGTTCCTCATCATCTCCCCTACATAAACCCTGGAGTGCTCAGTCATCATACCTTTTTTTCTATCTATACCCATTCCCTATGTGAACTCTCCCAGTCCTAAGACTTGAAATACTATTCAAATACTGCTGCCCTCTGAAATTAAACCTCTAGCTGGGGCCTCACCCCTAAACTCTATACTTGATATTCTCCCTGACCTGATTTGTATCCATTTCCCCTCCTCACTCATCCCCCTCCAGCCTTCCTGGCCTCCTTGCTGTTCCTAGTTATGCTAATGTTGCTCCCACCTACGGGGCGTGTGTGTGTGTGTGTGTGTGTGTGTGTGTGTGTTGTGTGTACATGTACCTGTCCCCTGCATGAGATGCTTTCCTGAGAAGATTTCCCGAGATGCCTGCTTGGGCTCATGACCTTGCTGCCTTCAAATCTCTGTTTAGATGTCTCTTAATAGAGAGGCCATCTCTGACCATGCTGTGGAAATGAGCAGTCTCTGACTCCAACTCCAAAAGTCCCTTTTTACCTGTCCTGCTTTATTTTCCATGTCACCACAGGATATACCATGATTGCTCTTTTAGTCTTTTTTTTCTCCAAAAGAGAGCCACAGGTGGCGGGGACTTTGTTTTGTTTTCTGCTCTGTCGCCCATGTGGGGTATGCAATAGGTGCTTAATAAATACGTATTGAGTGAAGGAAGTCACCGCAGAAAATGCACAGACAGATGCTTTTTAGAACTCCATATCTTTAATTTTTTAAAAGTAAATCGATTCATAGTTACAAAGCGAATGAAATCATAAATGTATGAGTCTTNGGGTGTTGATTTTCTTTTCACTTGTGTTCTGGATTTTCAAATTCTCAGACTACAGAACAAGTTGAAAAGTACCGTATTTCCCCATGTATAAGACGCAACCTTTTTCGAAACATTTGGGGTCTAAAAACTGGTGCGTCTTATACAGTGGCGGTAGATTTTTTTTTTACTTGCATTTCCCACAAGTGATGCGGAGTTGTATGAATTTTATGATGACTAAGACTTGAGTGCAATAACTTTAGGTAATACATTTTTTCAAATTTCGGGCCCCAAAATTAAGGCGCGCCTTATACATGGGAGCATCTTATACCTGGGGAAATACGGTAATCCTTCGTTTCCTCTTGCCTGATGAGTAAGAATTTGTGCTTGGGAGACCACACCAGGTGACTAACTAGAAAACACCCCCAAACCAGGTTGCACTTTGGCTGTAGCATTTCATCGTCTCTGAGCCCTTGGTGGAAGGCATATAGATTCTGTTTGCATTATATTGTAGTATAATTCAGTCCTGGCTGTTTAAGATTTTCACACATTTAAGTTCTTGCCTTCAGTGGATTCGTAGTTCAAGACCAGCAACCATTGCAAGATGAAGGAATTCAAAAGAGTTGAAAGCATTAGAGTAATTTGGATGGTTTTCTGTATCCAGGGGCCCAGAAAAGCACAGACACAGTCATCTTCAGTGTTTTTATATAAAATTGCTTTTTCAAAAAATATATTGTCATTTAACTGAGAGTATTGATGATCTGGACTTGAGCCGGAGAGGACAGTATAGAGGGGGAAAGGACAGTTCTGTCCCCCAAAGGTGGCTCCTCAGTCTATAATAATTTTGCTTCTGACCTTTCTTCTGAAGTTGATACTGTTTTTTGTTTTTTCTTTTTTTCTGTTATTTTTCCCAATGACTTGGGACCTGATAGGCTAATGGGGCCATTCCACAATTTGTCAGCAATCCAGGGCAGTTTATGAGGATTAGAATTCAGCACTCAGAGCTCTGGGAGGCAGTGATCCAACTGAAGGAAGCCTTTGTATGAGGAGTGAGTGAGAGAAAAAACAGAGAGAGAGAAAGGAGGCACCCACTTAAAGCAGGCTTTGGGGAAGGGCCAGAGATGAAGACTTGAGATTTAAGTTTATTTTGGAAAGAAACAATCATGCATATACAATCCAGGTATCTGCCTTCACTATTAGTTTGCTTATGGCTGAATTTGAGACATACATTCCTTTGGTGTCTTTAGTATATTAGTTGTTTGGGTGTGATGTATTGGAAAAAGATAGTTAATACATTTCATATGGAGATCATCTGTGCGATAAGATCAGACGTGGCAAAGCACTTTAATAAATAAAAACTTCAAAAGATTTAGAAAGTTCCATGAAATCTATTTTTTTTTCCCACCACGATATATGTATTCATGAGACATAGTCGCCATTTGGCCTCTGCTCTGCTGGGGTAATTATTGTCCTGTACGCATTAAGGTCTGTGTCCAAATCAGCACAATGAAGGCCAGTGTGAAAATGAATATAAAGTTTTCACAAAGTTCTTGCTAAATTCTTAAACTTTAGATTGTTTACTCCTAGTAGTAGGCTGTAGGTAGGAGAGAAGTCATCTCTGTCATTGGCATTTAAACACAAATTCTTTTCTCTAAATTGATAAGGACCTCATTCATGCCAGCCTCAAGGTCCAGTTTATTATTCTTGTCAGCGCTTGACGTTTTCGACAGGCCACAAAATCTCAAGTAAAATAGATGTATTTGGGCATGAGATGTTAACTTTCAATTCTTGAATTCGCAACCTTCCACCTGGAAAGGCGTGGAATCGGCAGAGGTGTGGTTTTGATTTATGGGGTGAAGGCCAGAAAACAAACAAGCAAACCTTTGTTCTGTTGTCGCAGCTGCTGAAGTTAAGTGATAAAAAGAGTCCAGAATGCTTTCTGCACAGCCAGCCCTCTGTAGCAGGGTTATGGGGAAGGCCCAGAGGTTCCTTGGTGGAATCGCCTGGCTTTCTTGGGGTGGCCGGTCCTGCCCTGCTTTAACCAGAGCAACTGTGCATGCCTTCTTTCTTCCCCTCCCTTCCTCCTTTCTTCTCTCCTTCCCTCCTTCCCTCCCTCCCTCCTCTCTTCCTTCTGCTTCTGTGTAAGATTTTGTTTAAAAACTAGAGCCCCACCCGCCTTTAAAAGCAGCTCACAACCATTCATTGTGCCCAGGGATGCTGACAGGGAGCTCTCCTGAGCTGGAATTGGGCAGCTTGGATGATCTGGGGGTCCTTGTCCACTTCAGCCGCTCTGGAGTACGTGGCCACACCCCTGGGTTCTGACATGTCTCCTGCGTTTCCCAGCGGTTCTGTGGGTACATGGGCCCTCTCCCAGCAGCACTGGCTTCTACTTAGATGCACGGACCGTCCCTACCAGTGTGTGAGAAACTTCAGGAGAAAGGAGGACCGCACACCACGGCTGTGTGTTTGTATAAGTGTTTGTATCGTGCTCGGCATGCCCTTCTACAACTTGAATTTTTAGCTCTGAATTCTGTTTTTCAGACCTACCCATGTTGACACATGTAAAAAGCAAGTGATTCTACTCCTTTCGTTCTTCCCCTCAGCCTCGGTTGACTCTCCAGTTTCTTCTATCCCTGTGCCTCCACGCACACGGTTTAGTTACTTCGGGAGGAAGTAGAGCATCCCATTGTATCTTCCTACATGGAGATGATACTCAATACGTGGAAATGATACTCATTTGGAGCCATTTCCATCAGCAGTGGTGAGTTTTGCTGCCTTGGGCTCTCTTGCTCAGCCCGCCTTGGGACCATTGACTTATATTTGAATGTCATCTGTGGCCATTGTAGACTCAAGTGAAAAGAGGTTCGTGCTAATTACCCTTGGCTTTTTAATTTTCATAATAAAGAGGGGGCCTCAGAACCCCATCAGCCTTCTCCCTGCCTCCATCTGACCATCAGCTGGAGTGAAGGTGGAGCCCCTGCTTGCTTCTGGCAGGAACCCCATTTTTCCTTCTATAGCCTCATAGCCTCACTCCACAGCTGGATGGGAACATCAGAACTAGGTACTAGAAGCGCTTCATCCTAGTTTATGCCTCTCATCACAGGAAGCCAGGGACTTCGTAAACCTTTCTCTTTCTTCACACACCTCCCCGACTCACAGCACTTTATCAATGGAACTCAAAGTTCGTTATCAGTAAAATTTCCTATATACCCTCAGCCTCTTTTCTGAAAGGTCCCTTCTTTTTCCAACTGCTCTTAGCAGTCTTCAAGTCACACCTGCTTTGTCTTCCATGCCCTTGAACCACTAACTTTGGTGCCAGCTCCTCATGGCTGCTTCCAGACCATCATCCTTCCCTCCTCTCTCAAATCCCCAGCTTTCATGCCTCATGCCATCAGGTCACGGTTGCGGTCATCTGCCCATGTCTGGTTCACACCACCCCATTCCATGAGGATTTCAGCTCCCTAAGTATTGCCCCCAAACCTCCTTGTCTGTTAGTGCTCGGTGACTTGTGTGTTCTTTTGGATGATCCTTCCAATACTCTGGCTTCTTTGGCCCTTGGTCTCCCCTCCCCCAATGACCTTGTTCTCCACTCTACCTCAGCCACTGTTTCCATCACTATACCCTAGACCTCATTACTGATAATGGCTGATCATACAGTCATTCTCAGTAACTGCCCCAGCTCCATAATCTCATTTCGGTCATCTCGTTCTTTGGCCACTTACCTCTTTCTAGCTCCCTCCTTCTAAAACCTTGACTCCCAATATTCTTCCACCCCACTGAG
>NW_017731917.1:553017-555883 GCF_001890085.2 Hipposideros armiger | reverse complement strand
GGCACGCATGAAGGAAGATGGCACGTCACGGTAGAGGTGCGTGGTCATGCCTGGAAGTCCTGGCTGCCCTGAAGTAACCCCTGGTCAGGATTAATGATATGGAAATCTGAATCAAGGATGGCTGCCCGATTCTCTGACTTTGTGGGGATGGACATGTGAACCGAAGTGGACAGAGAGCTGCGGTCAAGTCCCAGGATAAAGGCTCTTGGTCCCTCCTGCACCCCCACCCCAGCATCCTGCCATATGCAATGCTCTTTCAGTGATGCTTCGCTCACCTCGGCGACTTTTCAGGTCAGATTTTTTCACTAACGATCATTATGGAAGAAAGAAGTGTAAGAAATACTGCAGACTATCTCATGATTAAACCATCTCAACCTCCAGATAAACAAATGACTGATAATGGATGGTTAAGTCTGGGCCTCCAAATATCTCATATTTAGGTCTTAGAATAGTTAGTCTGTCAAATGTTGCTGGGACTTCCTCTGCCCAAGGATGCGTGACGTCATCTCTAATGCATTATTAGTGGAAATAAAATAATATACAACTCAGGTCCTTGTTCTCTGAGTCTACTCCAGCTGGGGACACTTATGGCCGCAGGCATTGTGACTTTTCCCTCCAAACCTAATGGGCACAGAGCTTGGCACATACCAGTGCTCCATAAATGTGGTTTTGCAGGGACAAAGAAATCTCTGGTCCTCTCTGTAACTGCATCAAATTACATCTCAGAGCTGACTGTTTCTTATCGTGGCATTGGTTTTCCTTCTCTAAGAGGGACTCTGCAAAGTTACCACGATGTGAAATCTGACTAAGAGGCTTAAAGTGACTTCATAATAATAGCAACCTCAGCTGTGCCCCCTCAAACTCAGGCCAAGCGGCAGAGATGCAAATGACAGGCTCGGCAAGCAGCCGCCGAAGCCACAAGCCAGATTAATGGTTTCATGTGGACAGGACCTTGGGTCCCACATCAGCTTTTTCCACCACGCTCTTGTAAACAGCTAGTGGCATTGTCAGCAGCGCCTGTCTCACTAAGAGGGACAATGGCATGTGTCTCCAGATAGAAAGGAGGCCGGTGTCTGGGGAACCGGTGCAGGACCTTAACTGCCAGCAGCGTGTGAGGTTTAATAGACAAGGGTCCGTGCACCCCCACAGCATGCTCATATGCACCCACGATGCCCAGCTTGATGGTCGGCCATAAATGTAGAGTTAAAATAATCAGAGCTTATACTTTTTAAAGTTTAGTATCGCCGCACTTAAGTGAAACTGAGGTAGATAAGAGCCCAAATTAGCTTCTGGACTTAGAATACGCCCCTCTTTGTCCTGCATAGAGATTCCTATGAGATTCCATAGAGAAGGAATCAGGAGAGGGCTCAGGCCAGGGTTTCAAGCTCAGCACAACTGACATTTGGGACTGAGCCTTCTTTCGGGGGGCGGGGGCAGGGGGGAGTTTTTCCTGTGCGCTGTAAGACATGTAGCAGCATCCTAGGTCTCTATCCACTAGATGTCAGCAGCCCCCTCCCAGGTGTGACAACCAAAGACATCTCCAGGTATTTTCAAATGGCCCCTTGGGGGTCAGACTCACCAGGAGTTGAGAACCATTGGAGTAGGGAGAGAATTTGGTGCACTGACATTTGCCTCAGACCTGCAGTCTCTNTAGTTACCAATAAATCAGGTTATACTATTTGTAGTAAAAGCAACTGAAACTCTGTAAGTCATAATATGGAAAGATCTGGCATTAATCAAACCACTGTCCATAGCTGGTCTGTCTTTGCAGCTCCCAAACACAAATGGAGTTAATATTGAACATATCTGTTTTGAAGCTTAAAGAACACAATTATGCAGTCCTTTGAGAACAAACGTTTGTGAAAAATCAGCAGGAAATTGCACCTGAAACATATTTATAAAATTATATTCTCAAAGACTTTGTCTTAGAACAATTTTGTTTTTAAATCAAATGGATAGCCTCTTGACCATGTCGTTGGTACTAGAAAAAAGTGTTGGGAGTACTTTTGGTGTAAATAATTGCCATTCACGGTTCACCTAAGAGTAGAATCTGATTTAACCAGTGGCTATGAAGACAGGTGGCCGGGTACTGCCCAGGTGAGTGGACCCACCTGAGTCTGGGTCAGGTGCCAGCCTGAGGTGTGCACAGTTTACCCAAGCCATCCTGGGTGTAGCAGAAAGTCATTCCCCTGGGCAATGGCTAGATGGGGACTCAGATCTTGCCACGTCAGAATCTCCTGTTTCCTGAAGGAGATTCCTTGAGAGTTTTCTACCACTTGAGGCGCAGCCACCTCTGGAGAGCCAGGGACTCACTGAGATACAGGCCCTTAGTGTAGTGTCACAGACCACCGTGAAATCCTCAGCCTTCTCTGACGCCTGCCTGGCATCTTGGGCCACAGATATTTCTGCAAATTCTTCAGAACATGGTTGATGAAAATCTCACCCTTCAAGGTATCCTGCCAGTCCCTGGGAGTCTGTGTCCTGATCAGGAATGCCTGCCCCCTTATTGACCTTTTGGCCCTTGGTAGACGCAGGTGTGTGACCTGTGACCATCAGAGCCCCGGTGAGGCTGCATGCTGAGCGTTCTTCCAGCCATGCATGCTCTGGCCCTGCCCCAGATCCCAGGTCTGGTCACTGAGGATGACCACAGGCTGGGCAGAGAGGCCCACCAGACCTGCCTGATGTCAGACATCTCTCATTCGGGTCTCCTGCCTCGAGGCAATTCCAAGATCCCAGGGGACATGTGTGGAAGGTCCTTCGTAGGTCCAGAGCCTCTTGGTAACTGTCTTCACAGCATTTAATGAGTCCCCTCACCTGGCTCGTAAGTGGGCTTATCACAGAAGTTCACATGGCCTGGGATTCTGTT
>NW_017731917.1:540029-548842 GCF_001890085.2 Hipposideros armiger | reverse complement strand
TCCCCATCTCTGTCTCCCTTCCCACCCCTCCCTCTGTGACAGTGTACCACAGAATCACCTGACATGCTTGTTAAAATGCAGATTCCAAACCCCACTGCTGAGATTCAGATACAGAGGGTCTGAGAGGGGGCCTGGGATCTGCCTTGTTATGAGCTTCCCAGGGGATTCTGCTGCAGAGAGGTCTGGAGGCGAATCCTTGAGAACCAAGGCCCTGGGAAGGATGTCAGAACGAACAAGCTCTCCTAGTCCACCGAGGACACTAAAAGAGAGAAAGAGAGAGAGAGAGAGAGAGAGAGAGAGAGAGAGAACTTTAGTACAAAGCAAAAAGTGGCAAAAATCAATACGAATGATAAAGCTAATAGATGTGGGAACCCCTTACAATGAAAACAGATTCACTCCATTCATTTGTTCATTCATTTGTTCCTTCATTCATTCAACAAATACTTTCTGCCTGCCTACTATATACTTCAGGCACTGTTCTAGGCAACAGGGAGTCAGCAGTGAACAAAATAGGTAACATCCCTGCCCTCATCCAGTGTATATTTTGCAGGGGGAGGCAGACCATGAATAGACTCCATAACTATATAGCGTGTTAGAAGGTAGATATAAAGCAGAGGTGGGGGTTAGGGAGTGCTGAGGGGAGTTTGCAATTGTAATTAGGTGGTCAGGGAAGGTCTTATTTACAGGTGATATTTGAACACCTTGAAGGTGGTAAGAGACAGGCAGGTATCTCATAGGGGCAAGTTTTCCAGGAAGAAGGAAGGGCATGTGCAAAGTCACTGAGGTGGGAGTGAACATTGCCGGTGTGATCGAGAAACAGCAAGAGGCTCTGTGGCTGAAGCAGACTGAGTCAGGAGCAAGGAGGCGTGAGGTCAGAGGGAACAGGAGGCGATCCTTCAGGGCCCAGTGCAAGCACTTTGATGGACTGTGGGAAGTTAGGCTGGGGGCCAGGGAGGGATGCCAGGATCAGATTTAAGACTTAAAAAAGGATCCCCTTGGTTGCTGTCTTGAGTAGACTCCAGGGGGCAAGAGTAGAAATTGTCATTACTATTAAAATTACAGCATGGTTTCTGCCCCATAGGAATTTACCACGATGATGGAGATAGAGCACGCATAACTCTTAACTAACAAGGAAGTGTTTGCTAAGTGATAGGAATAACTCAGACCAGTGACATGCCATGGAAGTCCAGTGGAGGAAGACATCCCATCTGAGTCAGGCCTCATGGACAAGTTGGTCCTTATGAGGGATGAACAAGATTTTTTTTTTTTAGCTTAATGGTTATATAATTGGCATTCAGTAAACTGTACACATCTACAAGTGTATGATTTGATACCTTTGGTCATCACCCATGAAACCAGCACCACAATGGTGAAGATACCCATCACCCCCACAAGTTTCCTTGTGGTTTATGAGGCGGGGTGGGGATTATCATCAGGGCAGGAGCGTAAGCAAAAGCCCAGAGACAGAGAAATACAGGGGCTTTTTATGGGACAGAGGGAAGCCCACCCTGACTGTGCTGGATGGTCACCTGAGGACCCCTGAGAGAGATGTCTAACAAGATGGCTTGAAGCAAATTACATGGGGCCTGAAACACTGTGTTGCAAGGGTTAGGTCACAGGGGAACCAGCAGAAATAGTTAAGGTTGTTGTGAGATATGTCAAAACAGAGCTTATCTGCTAAAATTTCATCTTTTAAAAACAGTACTTTTGTAGCAAGTCCAAGAAAACATAGCCAAGTACATTTCTGCAGTATTTCATGCATACAAAATCAATTAAGGAAAAAGAAACATTAGGCAATTTCATAATTGGATAATTAACAGGCTCCTTAATAGCCTTATACTAATACAGCTACTTACAGATTGAAAATAAATCCATTTGCCACCTGACGGTACATTAGAGCCCACACATAAAAAATACATTGAACTTCGATAGACCTTAATAATTTAAAGGTAAAATTTTAGTGTGTTATCCTAGGATCTTGATTAGTGCTTCATCTTTGTAAAGTCCTGCGCTGTTTTGTGTGTCATGTTGAACATGCACTTTAATAAGAGAAACATTTTAAGTAGGTATTACAAGCCCACTTTCCCATCCTAAGCTCTTAATCTATTTGTGAAGGCATCCTATTTCCCCAGGGCCAAAGGATAGGCTGGAGAGCAGGATTTTCAGGTTTGAAGATATGCTAATATGAAATCATCTTTCTCTTTCCCCATCTCCTGGGGAGAGGTTGGCAGCTCCTAGAAGACCCTGGCCAGTTGATGGCTCTGTGACTCTAATTGAACATCCAACAAAGGCCCTTGGGAGCATTACCCACTCCTGAGGGAGAAATAAGGAATACTTTTTAGATGAGAAGCATCGTGTTCTCAGTTCCATGGAAATGAACGACTCGGTTCATTTCACCTCTTAGCATAGAGAAGAAGGCTCGGAGCCATCCAGTGCAAGCTCAAGAATCCCAGGGACCCATTTTTAGTTTGATTTCATTTGAAAAGACCTTGACTTATCCTAAGCTACGAAGTGGTTAACCAAAGATCAGTTTCTAAATCGCTCTTAATTCTACAAGTGCTTGCTAAATCCTCCTGGATAAAAGTAGCCCTGAGATCATCCGTGTCATCATTATCATCATCTGCACTATGAATTTATATTTACAAGGTGCTGTATTAGATGCTGAGAAGAATAACAGTGATAATAATTGCTACCATTTACATAGCATTTACCAAGGACCAGGACTGTGCTGAACACGTCACACATATTATCACATTGAATCCTTTCTTAACTCAGTAACATAGGGGATATTATCCATCCCATTTTTATACTTAAAGAGAATAAAGCTTGGAGAGTCTTTAAAAAAAAAAATGGCTCCTGCTCACACAGCTACTTCAGTGACCAAACCGGGACTCCAACCTCCCATATTCTTAACCAAAAGCGTTCACAGAGGTTAGAGTCACTGTCTATGTCATCTAGTTGGAAAAGGTGAGACATAGACATAAAAATTTTTTTTTCCTGTGGTCGTGATAAGAAATACCTCATTTATTCTTTTGAGTAATTCATAAACTGTTCTTAATCATATTAAGATCCAATTAAAAATCTCCCTTTTTTTGAAGGGGACAAGTCTTATCACCTGCAATACCTTTCACACGTGGCAGCAAGGGTCCCCGTTAATGGCGTCTCACCTGCCTTTGGCTCCCTGCAGCCTCCTGTGTGGAATCCAATCATTCCGACTGATGCCGCACAGGTTTCTTTAATAGCACCCCATCTCTCTGCTGTAATCCAGAGCACAATTGCGTAGGCCGGGCACAGTCACTACACTCCAGGTTAATTTGGTTTCTTATGTAGAACAACTTTGGTCTGACATTTAACATCTCTTCCTTTGGCATCTTTTTGGTCTCTCTGAAGTCATTACCCAGCATGCCTCTACATTCATTCTTCCTCACGCGCTGGGATCCGTGTTCGTGTGGGATCGTCGGTCCTGAGTGACGTGCTTTTGGCTCACGACGCAGACCATTAGTAATGCTGACAAGCCTTGGGTGCAGACGTGATCCGCTAGGCCAGAAGGAAGTTTCCACTGAAAATTTTGTGTTTGTGAAATAGGTCTGTCGGCCACCTGTGATGTCAGGGCCTGGCCGAGTTGCTGTCACTGCAGTGGTTGTCATTTTGGCTGTCTCAGGCCTCACCTGGAGCAAACTGTAATTATCACATGCCCTGTGTCTGCTTGCATGCCTTTCTCCCTGTCATGACCACCTAATTTAGCAGAATGAGCCATGCAGGCATCCTCGTTGTCAAACAGTGAACCGCTCAGGGACTTTCTTCAGTTTGAAGAGTGTTAATGAGAATGGCGAGACCCGTGAGAGTGGGCACTCTTCCCCACAAACAGCAGTGGGACGTCATTACTTTGTCAGCCTGAGCTATTGCCCGGCTTCCGTCCAAGGTAGTCATTTGCCTTGTTTGTGGGTCTGGGAACTCGGAACAACAGGAGTAAAGGCTACTAGTGTTTAGCTGTCAGTCACCTCCTCTGGGTAGATTCAACATGACAGCTGGGTGAGCAGAGAAGGGCTCTGGGTTGTCGTGACCCTTTGCGTTTCCTTGACCTTCTAGGTCCAGCGAAGCACAGGTGGAAATGGGATGCAAAGGTCAGCCCCCTGGCTGATGAGCATCGAGGAACCAAAATCTTTCTGAGGAAGCAGTGACGTTCACTAGTTGACATTTTGGGTTCATCCTTAAATTTCAGATGTTTAAGTTCTCTTCTCTGCCAATGGGCAGTTAAGATTCAGCCAAATTATCTTGCTCTTTCTTCTGGAATTACCGAGGTGTGGAAAAACACCACTTCTGTGAGAGACGTATTTGAATGTCTAACTATGAATGAGAGTATTTGCATTTGCGTTCTGGGTTCAGATTCACCTAAGGTTTGCTATCTGGTTTTTTTTTTTTTTGCAAACTTTCACTTGCTCACTGTTGCCATTCAAAAAAGAGAATCATTGATATCGTCACCTGCCTTGGAGGATAGAAATGCTGCGAAGCACATTGAGATTCTTGAGAACGAATGGACACTGAAGAGGAATGTGGCAGGAGATGGGACAGGCAGGGATGCACACCCAGAGGAGGAAGGATTATGAGGCTTGTGAAGGTGAATTCCATCGATCTACTGAGAAGCTGCCGCTGTGGGCAACAAAACATTGGATTCTCAGAGTATTGCCCGCCGTTCCTAGCCTCATGGGATGGCATTTATGGCGGAAGAAAGTGTAAGAACAAAGTAGAAAGAAACTGCCTTTGAAGAACAGCTTAAACCCTGTTGAGCTTGTCATGCGAGGCCTCTAGAATAATAAACCAGAAGCAAACATCAACAGGAATTTGTACAACACGTGCTGGACACTGGCTGCAGCTGTTGCCTTCCTCACAGACCCAGCGGCTTTGGAGGGATGCACTCAAAATCCTCTTTTGGCTGAGACAACGTGGAAAATCACCCTGTCTTCGAAAGTGGCATTAGCATTTACTGCTGAGCGACGTGTCCCTCGGAGGGTGCAATGGGACAGAAAGCTGTGAGGAACATCAGTAAATGGCTTGGTTTGCCTGGGTGGTGGTTTTTGTTTTCTTGCTTGAGTCCCACAGACTTTTCGCTCTCATTAGCAGCCCTGCCTCACACATTGAAAGGTGGCTGTAGCGCTAGGAAAATAAGTGTGCTACCTGCTTGCTGGGGTCTAACCTGGCTGGACCCAGTGTGTGGTGCCAGTCTAGAGTTTTCCTTTAGGTGGGTTTCTCTTGTGTTCTTGCTAATGAGCTGGCCCAAGGGTCGGCAAACTGCGGCTGGTGAGCCACATGCAGCTCTTTGGGTATGTACATGTGGCCCTGAAGTAAAACTGAAAATGAAAATAAAACTATCATAGTTTCATTTATAAAATTTTTAAAGGATATTATTCACATAATTTCATTTGTTTTATGGCTCTCGAATAATTTTTAAGTTGTTGTGAGGGACAGGATTAGGTCTTCTGTCTCAAAAGTTTGCCGACCTCTGAACTGGGCTAACGGTAAAAAACAAACAAACATGGACACACACAAAACCAAAATTTTTGCATATAAACATGACTTTCTTGGCAACTCAGGAAACAGAGTGATAGATTGTGTGATGGGACAAAAGAATAGAGAATCTAGTCTAATAGTTCAAGGAAGAGTCAGGTAAAAGAAGGCTACCTAGATTATGGTGGACCCACATTAGGTTCATTAGCCAGAACGAGCGTTTTTTTTTTTTTAGCTGAGCCATCCTGCCACCTGTTGGCAGCTCAGTGGCAGCTCAGCTCGGGCGCCGCTCACTGGCCCATGTGGGAATCGAACCGGCAATGCTTTTAACCAACTGAGCTACTCGGCCAGCCCTGCAACTGGCATTTTCTTTGTCCTTTTGTAGCAGTTACTAATTGGGCAGATTTAGGTGTCTGAACATTATCTCCATTTATTCCTAACCTTCCTTCTGAGGAAGTTTAGGAATAACCAGTTTTCTTGAATTCCTTTTCATGGCAGATGTGCGGTAAAATAATTTTGTATTATTTTTGAAAGATGAGCGTGTTTTGAGCACAGAACCCTTAACCTTAAATGTGTAGGGTGAAAATTTGCCCTAGTACCCCAATGGCCTATTTTCATATGTGCTGAAATAAAAACAAGGACTTTAAAAATAGTGGTTCAGCTTGTGCGTGGGTTCTCGCTGTTCCCATCTGAGTGTTTCCCGAAGTCTCAGAATGAATCAGGACTAAGCAATACAAATGTCTTTGAAGCCCACGAGCTAGGGTAGCATGCCAGACTGTATGCTTCAGTCATTCTGTCTGTGGGTCCAGGTGGTGTTGGGTACCAGCTGAACCCGTGGTGCTCCCTCTTCCACGTGCTGGGGCCACTGCCATCCTTTAGGTGTCCACGTCAGGAAAGCTTAGTATGTGTGAGTCATCCGTGGTTCTGAAGCCTCCTTTTCTCTTCGCTTCCTGTGTATCACCACTCTGCCTTGAAGTAGTATTCTCTTTATTCTAGCCCTTGCGGAAAGCTGGGTCTGGTCTGTAGACCATGCCTCTTTGAAATTTTGAGTTGCACTAAAATATTTATCATGTGTGGACAAGCACTTGAAAGGGATTTTAGTTTCCCTAAGATGAAGCTCTTGACTCACCAAGGCCTTTTGATGATGATTAGGTCTCATATCAGGGTTGCTTCATTCAGGAAACACCTTTTTGACATCAGTCAGCAGTTGCATACTCATTAAAGACTCAGTCTCCGCTTTCCCCCAGATGAGGCAGCAGTGGGCTCTTTGCTGCTTCTGGGCTGCCTATCGCCACGTTGATGCCACTGGTGGTGGGCTCAGCGGCAGCACTCACGGATGGTTTTGTCAGTGACCCAGGAACCAGGAGAGGTGCACCGAGCTCCGCGCGTCTGTGTGTTGATTGGTTCTGGACTAGAGGTGGCAACAAAGGGACGTGGCATTTGGTAGCCCAGGACTCACGGAGGACAGAGATAGTCCTCAAGCATCTTCTGACCCTCAGCCTGGTGTAGGACCTGGCATGCTGGAGGCTGACATACACTATTTGTTAAATGTTAGAAGGTGAGCAGCGAACAGCAATAAGCTGAGTAAACAAGGTGCTGCTTCAAAGGAGAGTAGTAAAAACAGTAGAAAAGAGAAAAGGAGCCCTCAGAACAAGTATGTCATTTCTGTACAGTGGATGTGACGTCCAACTGCTGAGGTCACCGTCAAATCCAGATTCTACAAGCATCTACAATACACTTTGATGTGTGTGGATGGGACTGGTCATGTATCTACCTCCCTACTGTGACACTTCTTCCAGATGACTGGGTCAACAAAAAATATTCTAAATAAGCAGTTAACTTGAGGCTTCTTCTTGAAACCAAATAGTTGGGGGCCTTGAAAGCATACGCCGTGGGTTGTGGATTGGTTTTAAATGCCAGTCTCTGATTTCTCCCACTGTCTCCAGTTATGTAGCAGAACGTGGGAATAAATAAATGAATTGTGAAACAACTAAAGGGTAAAATACCACGTGGTCATTAAAGATCATGTTTTCAAATGACATTTATTGATAAGGGAAAATTCTCATTATGTAATGTGAAGTGAAAAAGCAAGGAACTGTATCTTGGCTCATAGAGGGGCCCAAATACATTCCTTTGGAATGAAGGTGGTGAAAATCTTATATGTTTGTGCAAAAAAAATGTGAGCCTATTGATGAACACAGCTTTTTGGCTCTTGATGTGAAAAATCACGGACTAGTGGTTAAGAAGTCTGGGTGTGGTTCAAGTTGTTAATGCTTTTGGAGCTCAGTTTCCTTATCTGAAAACTGAGGTGACAGTCCGCTCTGGAATGGTCCCCAAGGGGCCTTTTTGAGTCCCACAGGCTCTGAGTTGTGATTAGAGGCTCTGGACAAAGCAGAGTCACTGAGAAGGACGCCACAAGGCAGGTCTCATATGGTCCGTATCACTCAGTCAGCCAGACTTGATCAACCTTGACCTCGTATCATTTCCCATCATTGTATGTGACTGTCTTGAGTTTCTACCTCCCGCGCGAGCCACTCCTTGCTGCTGCTGTGTAAAGAGGCTTCTTGATTTATTAATCAATTAATCAGCGCCTGCTGAGGGGCTGTTCAGGGTAGTTAAACAAGGAAAACAAAATGCTGGGGACCATAATCAAGATGGATCGTAATTAAGAACAACCCCCGCGCAGATCTTCCTGCTGCCCTGGTGCCCTGCTCTCCCCAACCAAAGCTCATCCAACCCCATTCAGCCCTGATGGGGCTTCCGCCCCATAAAAGCTGACAGCAAATTTCCGAAAGGCAGATTTTCTTCTAATATCCTGCCTGGAGGAAAATAAGCCTTGAGATAAGCCTCATCAATTATTTGCAACAATTGTTGAATCGGAAAAGTTCAGCCAGGCCCCAAATATGGCAGAGTAGCTCCATTTATACATACAGACACTGGGTGCTTCTGACCCAGTTTCCCCACAGAGTCACGGAGCTGGAAGGACCTGGCAACAAAGATCAGCCATGGCCTCGCATGACAGATGAGAGGTTCAGAGAGGCTAAGCTATGCAAGGTCGCTGAGCTAATTCATAGCAGAACTGGAACTAGAACCCAAATATTTTGATACCCAGTTAAGACACCTAGTGCTTATTTCTCTGAGTAATCCTGCTTTCCTGGGAAAATGAAAGCAAAGTAAGTGAAAGAAATCATCTTTATTCAATTCATTTTCTTTTTTTAAGATTTTTATTGGGGAATTGGGGGAAGGGGAACAGACAAGTTGCTGTCGTTTTGTTCTTCAGTCTAGTTGTGGAGGATGTTGCTTCACTG
>NW_017731917.1:521444-539804 GCF_001890085.2 Hipposideros armiger | reverse complement strand
AGCCCAGCTCCAGGTCGAGCTGTTGTTCAGCATCTTAGCTGTGGAGGGCAGTGTCACTGGCCCTCATATGTGGGATCCGAACCGGGGTCCTCTGGCGTCCCAAGCCAGTTCTTAACCATCGTGCCACTCGGCCGGCCCTTCAGTTCATTTTCTGATTGTTTTTAGCTATGGGCTTTTGAGCTAGAGTTTTTAACAGTAGTTTTAGATGAAGTCTGGGGGCGTGGGGAGCAACTAACTTGGACTGTTTGTCAAGGAAATATTTTTCTTCTAATGGACCAGGATATCAGCTACATGGATTCAGGCACGGCCAGCTTGCCATGGGCAAGTGGTCAGTAGAGTGAATCTGCAGCAGTTTGCTAGGCTGCAGGAGCTGGTTGGATCTCTGATGAGACTGGTTTTCTTCACACAGGGCTAATGAGGCCAAGATTTTCTTAGAATAGAATCTCTGCTCTGGGTTCCAAGGAGCACCTCCATTTGTTACCAACTTCCCATGGTTCACAGGGGGCCAGGAGGCCTCAATGCATTGATCCAGAGTGACAGCAGTCACCCCTGTCGTGCCTGGATGAACATTTGTGTCTACTTAATGGACACCTTGGGAGGCCAGGCATGGCTAATTCTTCAGTGGACACAAATGGAAGAATCTGGAATGTTCTTATTTGACTGGCTTGGTAAGGAGGATGCTTAGAAATCTTTTTTTTTCAATTTTTTAAAGTCTCCACTATAAAAAGTCTTACATTTATCAAATATGTTTGTTACCTAGAGGCTCATCTGCCAGTCTGGTGCTCATTTCTGTTGGCTGTCCATCAAACTCTGAATAGATCTAGGGCTTGACTTATAAACCAGCCATCAGAATTGCACTTACCAGGCTTGAATTAAAGGCTCTCTCTCTTTTTTTTCTGCTTGTGTGTTCTCCAGGATCCTGCCTTCTCGGCTGTGATTCACGACAAGCTCCAGGTCCCCAACACCATCCGGAAGGCATGGAATGACAGGGACAACCGCTGTGACATTTGTGCCACCCACCTGAACCAGCTGAAGCAGGAGGCCATCCAGATGGTGCTGACCTTGGAACAGGCAGCTGGCAGTGAGCACTACGATGGCTCGCCTGGCTCGCCCCCACCTCTCTCCAACATCCCCACCCTGGTGGGGTCCCGCCACGTGGGGGGGCTCCAGCCGCCCAGGGATTGGGCCTTTGTGCCCGCCCCCTATGCCTCCTCCAACTACACAGCCTTCGTCACCAACAAGCACAGCAGCAAACCCAACAGCCTCGGGGTCAGCAATGGGGCCGAGAAGAAGAGTGGGTCCCCAACCCACCAGGCCAAGGTCAGCCTCCAGATGGCCACCAGTCCCAGCAATGGGAACATCCTCAACTCGGTGGCCATCCAGGCCCACCAATACCTGGATGGCACCTGGTCCCTGTCGAGAACCAACGGGGTCACCCTGTACCCCTACCAGGTAAGCAGCCTCTGAGCAAGCAAGGCAGGGTTGGCTAGAGTCAAAGCAGAGGTGTGGGCAGCACTTCCTTTTCCCACTGTTGTCCTTTGGGGAACTCCCCAACTCAGGGCCTAGTGGCCCCATTGGATGTTGCTAAATAAAGACGAAATATATGAGAGACCGGTGGTCATGATAATGGTCGGCGTCCATCGTCTACACTGTCTGAAAGAGGTGTAGACTCCTTTCCTAACCTCTTCCACCTTGATGGACTGTTGCGATTAGTTTACCAAATGTGTTTTCCCCTTTTCTTATTTTCTTTTTTCAGTTATTTAAATTAGCACATACTCCCACGTTTCCTTATGGAAATAAGAGAGCAGGTCTTAAATCTGCCAAGGGATCTAAAAAAGTTTCTCTTACTTTTTCTTGGCTGAGTTTTCTGTTGGATGTGGTTTGGGCTTACCATGTGTGTTTCCTATGTCCTGTGCGTCAATCACGTGGGAAGCAGCCAAAAGCGTTGACTGTCACTGTGGAGTGGAGAGGTGGCCGTGGTCATGGAGTGTATTATGGGAGATAATTGGTGTAATAAATGATCTCAGGTTATTTCTTACTTGTATCTCTGTTGTATCCTGTGTTTGGTGGGTGGGTGGCCTTCCACTATGATATAGGGACCCAGGCTCCTCTGTCTAGCATGTCACCATTTTCCAGGGGCCTCAGAGCCTTCCACTGGATTTTGCATGACCAGCCGGTGAATGAGGGAAGAGAGAGAATACGGAGGATCTCACAGGGGGAGTTGAGGGGGGGCCCAGCCTGGAAGGGGGACCCATAACTTCCATCTACATTCCTGTGGCAAGAATCCAGTCTTCGGGCCCCACCTTTCCTCTGGGGAGGCTGGGAAAGCCAGTCGTCCATGTGCCCAAGAGAAAAAAGAAACAAGTGAGCACAGAGCGTAGTTTGTGTTATATGGGGCAAAGGTACAGGGAAACATGAAATGCATTAAATGTGGCTGATAAAATTCCTGGTAACTTTTCTAGAGTGAGAGAGGGGATATAGATGGTTTCTTTTGATATCTTACAAGAAAGTGGGGAGCGTGGATCCTTATCTTAAGAAGTTAGCGTTCTTGGACTGCCGAACTTTGCATTTACTGGGTGCTTGGTAGCTTACAAAATAGAGTGCACACACCATTTTATTTAACCACACAATAGGCCTGTGAGGGAGATGGGGCAGATGCTAGATCTTCCTTTTGATTTGGAAATTGAATGACCTGTGGCCACACAGTTAGTGACAGAGCCAGCACCAGCTCTGCCCAGGGGGAGGGGTTTCCCTACCCCAGCTGCTTGCAACTTTCCCGGCATGCCCCAGTACAGCCTTCTCTCCACATCTTTTACAGATAACGACTCCTTTTCATACATGGCGCACCAAAGAAAATGACTCCTATTTTGACCTGCAGAGGCCTTAGCTGCCACTCTGTTTTAGGGAGAAGTTTCTGGGTTGTGGATATAAATATATCTAATGAGGAACTGGTGGCACCCGGGTTGGGGCTTTTTAGTCTGATGCTTCGACATAACCTTCTAAGGTCCAAGTCAGGAAGAGAATAGCTTCTTTCCATTGTTGAATAACATACTTTTTTTTGGGTTTGCAATTTTAAA
Organism: Hipposideros armiger; assembly: GCF_001890085.2. Classification (NCBI taxonomy): domain Eukaryota; kingdom Metazoa; phylum Chordata; class Mammalia; order Chiroptera; family Hipposideridae; genus Hipposideros; species Hipposideros armiger. Next base: position 536,727 of record NW_017731917.1, on the reverse strand, counting down.
ATATTGAACCATTTTGAAAATTACAAAAAGTAATACATATTTGTTGTAAAATAAATAATATATGAAAAAGTTTATATAAGATTTTAAAAATCAACATCACCCAGAACTATGTAACATTTGAGTATATTTCCTCCAAGTACTTTATACACACACAATTTGTGAAACTGTGATTGCATTCTGTGATCTGCTCTTTGCTTAATATACTGGGTGCATTTTCCCATGTCAGTATATGTTTTTCTAAAATATGATCTGTAACAGTGGCATAATATTCCATTATATAAATATTCCATTATATAAATTATATAAATATAATATTCCATTATATGACTATGACCTAATTTACATAACCGAGCATCGATTAGTAGAGCTTAGGTTTTTGCTACTTTAAGTAAAACCCTGTGGTGCACATCCTTCTCTCCCAGGTCATATTTTCAGCACACCTGTGGTTGTGCTAGCCACAACCTGTTACACAGATATTTTCACATTTCACCGTCTAACGCTGTAACACATCCTGGGCGCTGGTTAGAAGACACAGCTGCTGCACAGTGCTGGTGAGCACGGATGGAAGAACTTGGAACTGGTGCTTTATATAAAATATTCAGTGGTGGGAAGGTGTGTGTGTGGTGGTGGTGGTGGGGAAGCCGCAGATATTGCTTAAAAAAGGAAGGTTGGGGTTATTGGTGCATTTCTTCTATCTGTGCAACAATTCTTTCTGCTCTTTCTCTTCTTCCCCCACCTCAGACGAAAAAGGGTTATTACGCTCTAACCAAGTGCCAGACACTATGCTAGGTGTTGGGTGGGGCTCCTGCGTGGGCTGGGAACCCAGATTTCTGTTCTGCTGTCCTTAGCGGAGGTGACCATCCCATGATAAGCCAGGGAGGTGAGTGTAAAGGTAGAGAGATGCCCAGACTGCTTTCAGGACACACGGAAGCGCTCATGATCCAGCCTGTGGGGCAAGGGTGGGTTGATGTAACCTAAAGCCAGATACAAAAATGATTCACACCAGCCACCAACTTGAAATTGTCCTGGGTATATTTCAATGCTTCTTTCCAACCCCAGAGCAGACTAATTCATACATTTCCCCTGAGTAACGGTTAATGGGATCAGAGGAAATCCCTTTGGGAGAAAGGGATTTGGTGCCTGGCTGTGAATCAATGTCCCCGTGTGGTGACTGTGTCATCTTGGTGCCCTGGGGTGGGGGCCTTGGGGTCTGGCCAGAATCAACGTCTCCTGTTGTGGATCTGTCCCTGCCGTAAGTATTCTGCAGTTCCCAGTCTAGCCAGCTTGGCAGAGATGGTTGACTGCCCTGAAAGCTGACCTCACTTCCTGCTCACCCATACTCCTGCTTCCCTTTTCACAGAGCAGAGGGTTCTCTGGATTAGTGCCAGAGCTGATCCCTGGGCAGAGAAGCACCTAGACTTTGTCACTACTGAGAGTTCTGCTCCACACTCACAGCCCAGAGCCATCAGAAATGAGGGAGAAGAAGACACTACCTTTCTGCCATTTAAGTGCAGGGAGAATGATAATGTTGAGGGCAGGCTTTCCAACAGTGAGCAGCGTGAAACCTCACGGGTGACAGAAAGGTCCCTTAGATCCCTCAGGCCCCCCATTACCCACATCACTGTGTAACAATCGTTGGCTGTCTTCCAAAGAAAGACTTTCTTCTATTCACTTGCAGACATTTAATACAACCTATACACATACGTGGAAAGCAGAGAGTGCTCTAGAACCTTCATTTGACTACATGAGTTTTGACTTTGGAAAGACATGTCTGGACTACAGTTCCTTGTGGTCAACCATAGATTAATTACCTTCGTTGAATGGCAATTTGCCTGATTTACATTCATGACAGTAAATAAACTACAAGAAAAACTACACAAAACACTCAGAGTCACAGAACATTACTCTTCCAATCCAGAGTCACAGAATCCAGCTCTGTAGGATGGTAACGTCTTTTGCATGATGGTGGGAGAGTTGGAGACTGTCCTACCTCGGTTAAGTCCATGGTTCCACCAGTTTTTGGACCTCAGTTTAGTAGCTTAACATCTTAGCCTATTTCCTTACCTATGAAATTCCTACCTTGTAAGATTATTGTGGAGAACAGTTAAGAAAAAAATGAAACGATTTTATAAACTATAAGGCAGGAATACCAATATTAATGATCTATTTTGACCCCCTTGTTTGCCAGAGGAGACCTCTGAAGCTGAGAGATAGGAAGTTTCTTTTTTCACAGTTTCCTGAATCTTAGTTTGGTCTCTCCTGCTAGATTACAGACTCATTGAGAACATGGGTCCATTTTGTTCTGATGTCACTCAGCAGCTAACAGGTACAAAAATGGCTGCTGATTAGGGAAAGAAAGCTTCAAGTTCAGGGGAAACACTAAAGGTATTTTTTGTGATTGGCTCTAGATTTAGGGGAAAAATTCCAGGCTGTAAGACCTATCCAGACTCCAAGATTTTTGGTGGAAACCACCAGTTAATTGGCTTCAAGCTAATCTTTAACCTGAAGTATCTTAATGAAACTCAATAAATCCTTGGATTCAATGAATAGTATCCAGGCGGCATTTGGATGTCACACTCAATGCAAGGGCATTTGAAAGGGTAGAAGAACTGTATTTCATAGGATTTTGATACTTGTCAAGAAAACTCAAGTAGAGGTTAGATTGACGTCAGTAATAAATCCACAGCGTACCATTAATGTGTTGGAGTATTCAATGTGCCTTCCTTGCATTAAAGAAAAATGTCTTTGGGAAAAATGACCCTGCTTTCTCCAAAAGCATCTGTTGGAATCCATGTCAGAGAGAATGAATGCTAGACTGCACTCTGGCTGAAGTCAGGGCGGGCTTGTCTCCATTATGTCTTTAGAAATGAATTGTGCCTAGAAAGCACAGGCATTAGGGGAGTTTCCATTTTAAGACATGGCAAGAGGGATGCAGTGGCGGCGCCAACCTGGAAACAAGTCAGGGATGGCTAAGCGGTAGGACCTGTGCGGTACCTAAACCTGTCTGCAAAGGTCAGAGGCCTCAGGAGGATGTGGTGCCGGCCCTGTTTATGGAGGACTTCCGAGTGCCCCGTAAAAGGAAGGCGACACTCGGGGAGGCTGGCTTGTGCTCCAGTACTCAGAATTTATGATGGATTCATGGAACCCAGAAGCATGTGTTCTAGTGTAGCTGGCACCTGGGGACGAGGTATACCTGTGTTTCTTCTTCCCTGGGCCATTTTTTCAGAAGGAGCAGGGGCAGGTGTTTGCAGTGTCTCAGGATGGGAGAATTCTCATTCAGGTTTATTGCCCGGCCATCTGTCTCCTGAAATATGCGAAGTGCCCTTCCTGGCCCGGGCCTGGGATCCGTTTGCTGTCCACTTGCTGCGGCTTCTGCTCAGCCAGAACAATAGCATAAGATGTCACAGTTTGACAAATGATGACATAGGAAAGAATTTATTGTTTTTAGCATCATGGGTTTTTGTTTTCTCCTGTTTATAGATGGTCAAGGGAGTGTTATTTATCTTTATGCTTTCTGACAAACCGTGAACACAAAAAAAGGAATCAGTTTGTATATTCATCCATGCACAGAGCATTCCTCGAGGAAGTGGTGCTCGGGGTGACATTCCAAAAGAGTTGTCACATCGTATGGATAGAGGCAGGGCCGTGGTCTGAAGGGAACACCCAAAGCTCATCAGGAAATTTCAAAACTATTTTTTATCTGGTCATTTACTTGGTGTGGTGGGTTGAAAAGAGCCCCCCCAAGCCCCCAAATGTCTGGCTCCCTGGAACCCGTGGATATGTTACCTTACATAGTAAAAGGGGTTTGGCAGATGTGACTAAGGTAATGATTTTGAGATGGGGAGATCACCTTGGATTATCCGGGGTGGGTCTAGTATAATCTTGGAGTCCTTATGAGAGAGAGGTGATGGAAGGATGGAAGCAGAGATCAGAAAAGAGAGAAGATGGTACTGCTGCTTTGAAGATGGGGGAAGGGGCCACCAGCCAAAGAGTGCAGGCAGCCTCTAGAAGATGGAAAATCCAAGGAGTCAGATTCTCTCCTAGAACATCCAGAAAGAACCAGCCCTGCAGACCCACTTTACACTTCTGACCTCTAGAAGTTTCGAGAATAGAAAATAGTGGGTTGTCGGAAAAATCGTGACACATTTTTGCAATGAAAAACATAGAAAAAAATACGTCATGACTTTTCCGACAGCCCAGTAAATGAGAATAAATGTGCTGAATGTGTGGTTATCTGCCTCAGCAGCACTAGGAAACGAATACACCGGGTAAGCGTTTGGTGGCTGAAAAGCTTGGTCGGGGGAGCTGGATAAGGTTTATAGACTGAGAAGTTGCTGTAGAAACCCACAGTAGGGCCAGGAACTTGGGTTTTTCATCCCACAGGACGAACTGCATTAGCCTGTGGATCCGACGGCACATTAGCAAGTCAGATTATTTCATTTGGGTGCCTCCACAGAATGAGAGGTTACTCATACTGCACGGCTGGTTTTCAATTGTCTCAGATTTCCCTATTGTTATAGCACCATAATCACCAGCACACCGCAGCCCCTCTCCGTTGGTAGCTAGTAATTAGCATTATGTAAGTCTCTCATACTGTTGAAACGGCAGAAAACCCTCCAGGCAGGGGGTAGGGGGTTGGAGAGCCAGGACTGGGACATGCGCAAAAGGAAGCTCATCTTCTCTGTTGGGTCTCCTGACCTATACAATGGGCTTTCGTAGGACTGCTCCAGCAGTTCTTACCATCGCCAGGGGCTCCTGCACTTGGAGGCTCTTGGAAAATTGTAGAGCAGAATGCGTTAGTTGGCATCATTTTTAAATTTGGTAAGCAGGAGACAGCCCCTGGAGGTTTTGGAGCAGGGCAATAGAAAAATTTCCTTGCTTGGTAGCAGGAATTCTTGACTTTGGCTGCCCGTTAGAATCACTTGGGAGTTCTCAGAAAATACCAATGCGTAAGCCACTCCCCAGACTAATTCAATGAGAATATCTGGGGGTGGGACCCAGGCCTTGGTTTGAGTGGCCAGAGCCAAGAACCAGAGCTTTAAAGAACAGTGTACCTGGCAGTGGTGAAATAAGTACGGGGAAGGGAGCAGGGAAGATAGATAGTTTGATAGATAAATAGTAGATAGACAGACAGACAGACGGTCTATTAGTTTCCTAGAGCTGCCACAACAACTTATCGCAAACTAGGCGGCCTCAAATATTTATTTATTCTCTCATAGTTCTGGAGGCTAGAAGTCCAAAATCAAGGTGTTGGCAGGGCCGTGCTCCCTCTGAAGACCCTAGGGAAGGATCCTTCTTTGCTTCTTCCAGCTTCTGGTGGTCCGAGGTGGTCCGTGGCTTGTGGCTGCATCACTCCAATCTCTGCCGCTGTCTTCACATGGCCTCCTTTGGGTGTCACTCTGTGCTTTCTCTTATTATAAGGACACCCGTCACTGGGTTTAGGGTCCACTTAATGTAGTATGGTTTCATCTTAATCCTTAACTAATTACATCTATAAAGACCCTATTTCCAAATAAGGTCACAAGTCATGAGTGGACATGAATTTTGGGGGGACACAATTCAATCCACTGCAGATAGATGATAGATAGATAGGTAGATATTATAGATAGATATGATAGATAGATAGATAGATAGATAGATAGATAGATAGATAGATAGATAGATAGAGTATGGATAGGTGGATGGAAAGTGAAGATGGCACCAAGGAGGTGAGGCGTTCATGCTCCTTTCTTGCTGAGCCACTTCTGAATAAGGACCAGGTACAAGTGCTTACGGCTCACAAGCGTGGAGGATTCCTGTTCACGTTCTTTAGTGGGAAAGAAAGAAAGAAAGGGGAGAAGATAAAAAGGGTAAAGCAGAGAGACTGAGGAAAGTGTCATATCCACAGACATCCTTATGCAGATGGAGGAGAACACCTCAAGGGCCAACGAAATGAAACAAATGTTTACAGGGACAAGGTTGAATCATTAACTTACATACATGGGGTGTGTGTGCGTGTGTGTGTGTGTGTGTGTGTGTGTGTAATAGCAGCATCCTCTTTAAAGGTTTAAAGTCGGTTTGTGCTTTCACAGCCATAGGAATAAATGTAAGCAGCACTTCTTGGAATGCTGCCTGGGGATAGGTGAATTTAAGGTGAGGGTCTAATCTGATCAGGGCTGGAGGGGTTCCATTCCTTTCTACCAAGCTGACAGTTTGGGTTAAATTGGTGGAATGGTTTGTATCTTTGTTTTTCTTCTTTAGAAATATTCCCAGGCCCCAGAAAGGGGCTAGAAGCAGCAGGTAAGGGGCTGTGCCCCTGCTAACCATATTTCTTAGTTACCTCTCTCTTTTTTGGGTGGGTGGGAAGAGGTGGTGGGGATGGGCTGTTATCTCCGAAGCCTAAGGGCCTGACAGGCCTCTCCCTCCAGTTCTCTGAGACTGAGCTGGAGGGCAGAGCTGAGAATTGCTGCCCGAGGGAGGGAGGTGAAGTCCTGGTCAGAGAGAAGATTCTCTAGCTGTAGACTCTTCTCACACTTATCTTTTGTTTTAGACAGCTTCCCACATTCTCTCACCTTTGAGCCATCTCCCCAGTCCTGATTTCCCCTGGCAAAATATTTGCTTACTTTATAGAGTTGAAGAAAAGAAGTAAGAAATACCCACTGTCCACAGTGAGCTGGCTAAGGGGAGTCACAACAGCTACTGTTTTTTTAATGACAAAGCACACACAGATGTTTTTAGAAAGTCTGAGGCTGCTACTTCTCAATGATTTTATCGAAGTCTCCAACGATGAGAGACTAGATGTTGGGTCACGCTAGATTTGCTGCCCCTGCACTGGAAATAACAGCCCAGCTTACTGTGTGACCTCTAGCAGGCTTCTTACCTGTCACGTGTCTGTATTTTCTCCTCGGCGCAGTGGCAAGTTGCAGAGCTGTTACGGGGATTAGACCAGATAATGTATGTTGAATACTTAGCACTGCGTCCGACACATGGTAACGCCTCAGTTAAGTGACCTGAAACTTGAATGTCTTCTTCTTTGAGTCAACTCAGGTTCATAGGACTCAAGACTGAACAGAATCAGGACCCTTTGTTGCAATATAAGAACCAGAGGTAGATGAAAAAGCAGACAACAGTGATAACATGACTATCAAGCACATGAAACAAATGTTAGCCAGCAACTCGGAAAACATCAGCTGCTACTACATACAACCAGAAACAACCTTTCCATATCTTCACACCTTCATACCTTAACATGAGAAGGTCAGGTTCTAAGTAGACTGACTTCATTTCACCAGTAGTGAATAAATTGATATTATGGCCAATTTTCCGCCATATTTGAAGACCTTTGTAAGGCAGGAGGGGAGGCAAAAGGGAGACTTGAATCATTTCAAATTCTACAAGATGGTAGAGAGGTGGCATTTAAAATAATCCAAACTGGTAAAACCTCATTATTTTAGACTTAATTTGAAATATCAAGTAATTTAGCCCTCCTCGATCATGATTCTTATGGACAAACACTTTGAAACAGAGTACTCCAGTCTTTCATTCTTGCTTTCCTTATTTATGGAAAAATATACATTTTTATATTTTACGTGCCTATGGTAAAATGTAATTGTAATACATTTGCTTTATTATTGACTTATATCTTTATAACATACAGATACCTCTTTTAAAATGATTATAGAGTTTTCAGTCTTCAAAAAAATGGAAAATGAGTCCCTTCCTTACCTAACCCCACCCCAGGCATACACCTAATTAATTTCAAGTTGAGATTTTACTGTGTTAACAGTCTTCAGCGTGACAAATTAGCATGCCTCTATCTTATAGAGGTATTTGTGAGGATTAGTTAATGAGTCATATATTTCATACGCCTAAATCATTCCCAGGGAGTAATTTAGGTGTTTAGGAAGGAAACATATTAGTCACCATTTTTTGGACTCTGGAGACCATTTAGTGCATTACTGCTGCACCAGTGGCCTCAAAGAGTTAATATCCCCTCTCAGCAGCTGGTCTGAGTGCCTGGGAATGACTGAGACACTGGGGAGAAAAAAGGGGCCATGTGAAAAGCAAACATAGCAGCAGTCACATCTATATTCAAGTCAATGACCAGGAGTTTTGTGATTACCTAACAAATCTGAGCCAACCTGACAGTGTCCATCGCCTTTAGCCAGGCTGCTTCCACGGTCCCTGTAGGTTAGGCTGTGAGAGGTGGCACCAGTGGGGAGATTGACCCATTAGCCTGTGTGTGACATGCTCCGTTTTCGATAAACCAAACAGACCTCAGAGACACTAACAGAAGCAAGATGGGAAGATTGCCCCTGTGAATGACATGTGACAAACCAAGGCCCAAAAATGTCAAGTGACCTGCCCCAAATCACTCAGCAAGGACACGCCACTGCTGGGATTCCAACACAGTGTCCTGTGTACTGGCTGTGCCCCCCGCCATCTTGTGGAGGGAAAGGGGCCATTTCCTGGGAGGGCCCCCCACAGCATGCTCTGCTAACATCTCTTCAGCCGATGCAGCCCCTAGGATTTCCAAGTCAGGTTTCACATTGGTCTACACAGAAGGCAGAAATAACCACCCTGTGTCACGTCATCTTACTGGGCAGTGGGGAGGCCAGTGGGGACAAAGCTGGTGACAGAGATGAGCCAAAAACCCACAAAACACTAAAAGGGCTTTGTTAGCAATGCTGCCATCTAGTGAGACATACTTTAGCTTACTTAAGAGGCGGACTTATAACAGGCCTAATATTCAGACGTTCATCATAAATTATATACATTTCTCAAGATTAATGAAAGGAAACAGGGCCATACCCTTATCAATAATGTGGTCTTTTAAAATGTTAAATTGATTGGGGTAACATTGGTTAGTACCACCATATCCATTCCAGGTGTACAACACTATAATATGACATCTGTACACTCTGTTGTGTGCTCACCACCCAAAGTGGTCTTAATTTAACAGAGTAATATATGTTTAGATTCAGGGTCCTAACACATATCCTTTAGAAAGGGCCTTGTGGCCTGAACAGATCTTCAGTGGAATGGAACTCGGTTTTGTCGTAGTGGAAAGTGTTAACAGCCAGCTCTGCATGTGAATCCTGGCTCACGTGCTTGGTGGCTGAGTAACATTCAACCACACAAAATCTCAGTATTCTTTTCTATGGTACCTAAGCACTCCAAGTATATAGTATCCTAAGATCACTGTGACAATTAAGTTCATTCATTCATAATTATGTTTTTGAGTTCTAAGCACTGGATTTAAATGACCTCTCTCTCTCTCTCTCTCTCTCTCTCTCTCTCTCTCTCTCTCACACACACACACACACACACACACACACAGTTGCAGAATGAAGTCCTATATTGAGGGATTTTACAAAGTCTACACAATACTGGTAGAGCCTGGCTGTCCGCCCTTCTTGCAGCCTAACAACTCAGTTACAGGTGAGGTGTATCTATAATACCTGGAACAGTGCACAGACCCCTGAAGAACAGTGGTGGGACTGGTGGGTTCAGACCCCTGAGGTAGCCCTTACAGGGGAGTGTGCTATAGCGGGGGTTCCAGCACTCGTGTCATGATGAACACTGGAAATATAGTCATTTCACGGGTTGCACTCTGTAGCCTCAAGATTCATTCATGGCCCATGTCAGCTGAGATTGGGTATTGGGGTTTTTGTTGAAGACAGCGGTGTTTTGTTTTCCTCTCGGGACAGAGGGTATGTTCTCATCTAAATGAACTTTTTGATCTAAGGCAGGTGTTTTGGGGAGGAACGGCCACGCTTAGCCTTGGTGGCCCGCTCTCTCCCAACACTCTGTCCGAATAGCCAGTGCTCAGTCAGTGTTTCTGAAACTGGCCACTTCGAAGCAGCAGCCACCTTGTTGAGTTCATTAGGAGGTAAGAGAAAGACCCGTGGTGGAGACATGAAAACTATTGTCCACAAATAATGAGTAGAAAAGACAAATGGTGGTAGCTGTTGCTTTCCAGAAAAAAATGAGAAGCAGAAAGTGCTGTCCTCTCATAAATGTAGTTTAGAAGCTTTATGATTCTAGAAAAGGGCTGCGGATCCACTTGGTACCGAGGAGGTGACACACCAACTTGTTCCTGAATTTCAAAAACTTGCCGGGAGCGTTTCCACCATTGAAATGGCATCTACCACTTACGTCACGGCCCTGGGTGGTCTCCCCATTTGCAAAGAGAAAAACTGAAGTCCTCTTCTACTCTCAGCTTTGGCAGCCTATGAGCACACACCTTTGAGCTTTTCACATTTCACATTCCCCTCTCCGAGTGCTCATCCTTATCTGATTTTGTTTTTTCTCCAGAGTGAGCAAGCTCATTGTCTCTTAATTCTGGGAGCCATATGTGAATACCATTAATTTAGTGTCATGATAATAAAAATAATCGTTATAGCTGACACTTGGTACTCAGTATATGGCAGGCGCTGTGCTCAGTGCTCTCTGTATATTAATTCAGTTAAGCTTCGTAACAGTCCTATGAAGTAAGCTGATTGTTATTCTCTTTCTAAAGATGAGGAAACTGAGGTACGAGTTCATGTAAATAGACACCACTCACACAGAGGAATTGAACATTTCTAGACTCTGAAAAATGTAGTCAACACATGTTTTATTGAGCATTTACTTAGCTATTTGTTAGAAACAAGTTCAGTCGCTAACATTTCTACAAGTTTATAACATAGGTTTGATGTTAATGGTAAATGATGAGGAAGTTCTGGTTTTATCTGACTTTAAATATTAAGCAAGTTCTAGCCTTATGATTGTTTGTATTTAGTTATATAGTCCCCAGTCTGCATTCTCCTCACCTCTCCCACACACACATACGCCTTCTCTCTTTTTCTTTCTGCTTTTTAAAAATTTTAAATTACACAATCACCTCTTGAGATTTCTAAGACCTAATTACTTAGCTTGTAAATTATTCATCCTTTCCCCCTCATTCTACCCCTGTATTCTGAATTGATCACAGTTTATTTGCATCTCTGAGAATGGGTGGGCATAGGAAATAAAAGGGTTTTCAATAACAATTGGTTGATTCCATCATTTATCAGCAGTGTATACAAAAGGTTTAGCAGAAAAGGCAATGAGAACTAAAACAGAGTAATTAAAAAGCAAGTCACTTATTTCAACATTGCAAAGCTTTCGACCTCTTCTAAGTAGCTGCTAACTTCTAACTACATAATAAGCTAAGTTGAATGAGCATCCAGGCAGTACTTGGGGTTCATTGGTATAAATGTATTAATTACAGTAACTATTCATTACATGTTTTATAAGGTATGGATGTCACTAGCATCATATCTATATAAACATCATCCACCGAATGCACCTATATTGTATTGTAATATAATGCCTGTGATAATGCCTATTAGAACCAAGCATTTAAACTCTTTGCAGAGCCCTGTAGCACCGTAAGCGCCCTTGTTATTATTAGGAAGGCAATCTGGGGGAAGGATTACAAGCCGGAAAGAACAGCAGATAGGCAAAAGCACAGAGATGTCATGAGGACGGTGTGTTGGGAGCTGGCGAAGCAGCAGAGGAGGAAGGTAGCATATCGAAAACAGGCAAAGCCAGGGCTTTATCCTGAGCTGTGGACGAGGTCCCTGGAATTAGGGTTGAGAAACCCTGTGTGGCTCTGACTCAGCTGCGGAGTGGGGAGCGCGCTGCTGCCTACAGGGTGAGAGAGGGACGCGGGCAGAGATAGATCACTGGTTTGGGAGGTGAAGAGGCCTGGCGGAGGGCTACAGCAGAGGGCATGGGGGAGGAATGACAGACTTCACATCTTCAGAATAAAGCCCAAAGGCCTTGAGGATCGGTGGGCTGTGAGACAAAGAACAGGACAGCTGAGGATGACACCCTGGTTTCTGTGTTGGGTTCCGTGTGGGTGGTGAGCTGTTAACTAGTCCACGGAAGACGGAAGTGGGGGCTGAGGGAAGGGGGAGGAGAGTTCCGTGTGGGACACGTGGGCTCTGGATGTCTGTGGCCCTGCAGTCCAGAGGCAGGTGTGATGACAGCCGGGAGGCTTAGGGGCCGGGCTGCCCTGAGCATCCGAGGTGGGCACAGGTGAGGAGGCTAAGGGAGTAAGAACCCGGAGGAGCTTTGCAGGTAATTCTCCCAGAGCCAGGTCTGCTGGCTCTAGTCCAGGGTCTTCTCCACCGTGTCCTTCTGTCTTGTCAACACCTAGACATGAAAAACGGCCTCACTGTGTTATAACCACACTGTGTAAAGTCATCCATTTATTCATCCATTCAGCAAACAGTGTTGGATGAGACGCCAGGCTAGTTCCTGGCGATAGGAAGCACAGCGCTTTAGACACTTGAGGAGGGCTTTGCCTGTTATCCGTTGTGTCTTGGTGTAGGAAGTTCATGGGGGATGGTGGGCGGTTCTAATCCTCTCTCCTTTACCTGCGTGAATGTGCGTATGGGGCTGGGGGAGGACATCCAGTGGCACAGTGACTCCTGTGCCCTTGTTGACCGGCAGGGGCTATGACCCAGGCTACTGGGCGGTGGGCTCAGGGGGCACCTGCTGCCCAGCTGGCTGGCCGCTATGGAAGAGAACTCTGACCCCCACACAACCAGAAGAATCTTGCCCTCCCCCTCCGCCTTCCCCTGCTCTTGGTGTCCACAAACACTGCCAGGGTCATAGAGGTCCCACTCACCTGGCTCAGACCTGTATTAGCCCCGTTTCCACCTTTAAACAACCTCCTTTTTAAAGCTATTCATTGATAAGATAAGTGATGAATAACTTCATCAGCTTAACCTATGACAAATGTCACTACTCATTCTGTCACTCTCTGCTCCTGGGAGGAGACAAGCAGTTCAGGTGAGCAATATGTACAAGTCAGCATGTTGGTTGATTCAGTGTTTTGAGACACCACAGGATGCCAGGTGTGAGGTACTGGGGAGTAAATACGAGACAGGCTTAGTGCCTCTGTTCAGGGCTCTCCCTGACTGAGCACAGCTCTCTGATGTCGGTCAGACTGGGGTCAGTGCTGGGACAGAAGCACAGACGCCATGCTGGGGGGAAAATAGGGTGGGAGCCAGCTATGAATTCCATCCAGGTATCAGGGCAAATGCGTCTTCATATTGGTTATTTAGGTAGCTATGAATTAGATGAGCTATTTATATGAGCAATAACCCAGCTATAAATAATAAATATTGTGTTAGTGGGTGAAGGAAAGGCTGAATTAGCCAGCCTAGCTCTTGATTCCACCTTTAAAAAGCATCTGTGCGCCTCCCTTGTATGGTCTGCATGGTATCAGCAGCCCTGACACCTCCCCAAACTGCATCTGTGTGAACCGTGCAGGTTGGGCAGAAGGGGAGGCAATGCAGACTCAGGTAAGTGCCACTGCTCTCCCTCATCCGCTTCACTCAACCGATGGTCACTCACCCAGGAAATGTTCAGGGTCCTGGGCTGCAGTTGCCAGCTTTGGCCTAATAGGTACTTACATTTTTGAGGCCTGAGTAGGCCATTTGGAAACCTTGAGTTAAAAGGCCCTTTGGGTCCATGCCTTCCCCTCCAGAAACTGCACTGCGACCTATTCCCTCTCTCCTGGTGACTCTTCTCTGTGAGACTGGAGGTGTTTCCAGTATTGACGTGGAAACGGTTGTGACTGAGATGTTCTGGCAGTAACGTTCACATTTAGTATTTGGTGAGAGTTCGCTTTATAGGAGAAAGGCCCATGATACGGACATGTAGTGGTTTTGTTGTACTGTATGGGACCACTTTCCAAGATTAACAGAATAACTTTCTTTCTGGGTTGAGTTTTGTTTTGTTTTTTTTGAAGGAGCAGAAAAGTATATAAAGTAGCTCAGATCGAAAATATTTCCCCTTGAAAAGTGAGACTAAAATGACTATTAGAATTACTCACTCTTAATTACTGATGAAAAAACAGCTACTTGAAATGCCTAGTCACATACATGTCAGAATCCTGATTTGCTCATTTTCCCTCTTGCCTTGCACATATGATGCTGCTAGCATTTCTTTCCGTGTTTGAAAACTGCCAAGATAATGACTGTTAATTAATCTGGCCCAATGTATTTTCACCATAAACAGGAACATGGCTGACTAGGTTTCTTGTGCCTCCCACATCTGTCTCCCACCTGCCCTAGGGAGACGTGAAGCTAAGTCATCATGGAAGATGGTGCCTGGACTGTACTTCCTGGGAGAAAGGGATAGCAGCCCTCTTCTCATATCCCTTTCTTCACTGTTATAAATCTGACCTTTAAATTCGGTTTGTCTAGGATCGCATGTCTAATAGGAATGCTGCCCTAAGTCTGTGTGTGTCCTAAAGGGGAAGATACTCAATCCATGGGTTGGTTCTGAACCTTGGACCTGCCCATAGAAAAGCCACTGGGATTCCAAGTGTGCTCCTGTCACCTGTATGCCTGTCTCCTTTGAGGTGACTCTGGAAGAGTAACACTGGAGAAGACAGGCAGTGGCCCTGGGGCTGGTAGAGCCACCCTTTGAGTCAGGCCTGCAGTCAGCAAGAAAGCTTATTCCAAGGGATATCATTCGCTCTTGGATTGGGGTGGGTGGGGGTCAGTTTCTATTACATCTAGTGCTTAATAAATCAAGAGTTCACACTGTGTCCACTCTCAGAAGAGTTCTTCATGCACACACATTCACACGTGCACACAAACACGCAAGTCCTGGCATAACTGGAAAAAGTTATAATTTATCTACCTTTATTACTACAGTTGGCTGACAGAGCTGTAACATACATGATGTCAACATTAAAAATGAAATTACACTTCAGGCTCATTGTACATAATCATGTTTATCTTTGGAAGGGTTATTCTAATGCCTTGAATATTTGAGGCAGTAAATTATGTTTTAGAAGGAGGCTTAAGTTACGATGTTTAAATTTTTTAAAAATTCGTCTTTTTCATTAGTTTTTAAAATCGAAGTTACACATGCACATAAGTTAAAGAGTTCTGTCATTTGCCGAGACTTGATAGGAAAGACACCAGTCTACCGCTGGGAGTGTGGTGGATGTTTCCTGCCTTCCAGAGTTTCATTAATATTTATCAGCGTATCATACCATTCTTATGTTGCTATTATTTGATTTATTTAGTTTTAGATTACCTATTACAGCCATTCTCAAAGTGTACTCCGTGGACCATTGGAGTCCCCCAAATTGTCATTGGGTCCATGAGAGCAAAACCATTTTTATGTAACACTCAGACATTATTTGACTGACTTTCTTTCTTTCTTTCTTTCTTTCTTTCTTTCTTTCTTTCTTTCTTTCTTTCTTTCTTTCTTTCTTTCTTTCTTTCTCTTTCTTTCTTTCTTTCTTTCT